>NW_009928848.1:25266-28969 GCF_000696875.1 Nestor notabilis
GGTTATATCTTGCATGTACAATGATGTATATACAGTTTACTTAGGCACTCCTAATGCACTGCTGTGCATTACTGACCCACAACTCTTCCATCTTTACCATGTTTATCTTTATAATGATTCTTTTCTATCCCAGGAGTATTATATGTCCCCTACAGACAGAAAGGGGGCTAGTAAAGAGAGACTGAGGTTCATAGCTGCTGGTCTAAAGCCTGCCTTAGATGCCAGGAGATCCCAGGTTTGGCATTTCCCACTAGCTGTGAAGAAGCTGTCAGAAGCACCAAATTATTAAGAAAAATTAGGCTTGGGAACATACATGAAAACTGTATCGAATGAGTAGGTCTTCAGTGATTTTCTTAAACATGTATAAGAAGAGCATGCAAATAAACAAAAAGAACAAACTAATGTTCTAGTACAAGCTGTGTGGTTTCCTCCTGCAGGAACTCTGACCAGCATCTCCCTGAATTCCTTATATGTAATTACGGCTTTACATTACATTTATTTTCCTGGTGATTTAGGAAAGAGCTCCAGTACACACAGACTGCATCCAAGCTTACCTGCTGATGTACACCCTGTATCCCAGTTGCCTATGCTGGATTGCCGTTGGAGCATGCTGCGGCTCTAGTCCAGTCAGTGTCTGAGTTTCCTTTCCACCAAAGAATGGGTATGGGAACAAAGGGAAAGGAGGAAGGCAGAGGAGGGATCAGGATGAGGGTAAAGTGAGCCCCTGAGCTAGGGAACTTTGATGGGCTTTTCCTCCGATGAACTAGACGTAGTCACACACTCCATGTATAGGTAGTTGACCCAGCATTTTTCCAGGCACACCATCAGTCCTTTTGGGATTTAGTACATCTACCCTTGCTGTCACTAGCACAGAGGCTGTATAGAAGGGGACTCACTTTTCCATCCTCAAAACCTATTTGTGGAAACAGGGAGATGTAAAGATACTGGCTCCTCACTTGGATCAGCTTAGTCCATGTGCTAGACACAAGATGGAAAAGAAAGGTAGGCTCTAGCATCCTCTGTTGCCACTCATGTAACTAACCATGTCCACACACATACCAACTCTGAAATTTCTCTGTACAGTTTATGATCACAAAAAGTCACGAGGGAGCTGTTGCAGGGTGCAGCATGTGAGTACTCAAACTGGTTTGGGGTTGGCCTACAGAGCACCAGTCCAGGTGGTCAAACCATGACAAAACTTGTTTGGAGAGCTGAAGGAAGACATCGTATTATGCTAACTCAATTCTTTAGATAGGTACCAATCAACTCCTGTCGTGAAAAAAGAACCATAAAGCAGATCATTTCCTTAGCCAAGGACAAAAAGTACTTTTCATTACAGATCTGCGGGCTTCCCAGGAGTACAAGCTGTTCTTCTGCTGGAAAAGTTGTATTTTGACATAAGCATTACATAGTGGTTTTCCTTTCATTTAGAGGCAACACACATGGCTAACCATCATGGAGTGGTTTAGAAACTTGATTAGACAATTAGGCAGCTTGCATTTCCTCAGTGAAAGGGAAGTTTTGTTGTCTATCTCAGCATCAATGGCTCTTGTTGCACAGCCCACTGTGCAGCAGGTGTAAAGTAGCTCTTGTTGGCAGTTTTCATTTTTTGTTTTTTTTTCCCAGATACAAGGGCAAAACCATTAAATACTGGCTGACCACGTCAGATGAGCAAAGATGATAGTGCAGTAGGCTGGTTTCTAAATAAAAGTTTAGTGATTTGATAAATGACAAGGCAAAGAACAGGAACTTTTAGGTTTAATCCTTATCTGCACATGAAACAACTTTTGTTCTTGTAATAGATGATAAGCAACATGGGTCTGCAGCCACAGAAGCAAGTTTATCACTGAGTGCTGGCCTCTGCTAACCTCACCTGGGTATTTCACAGACCTGTCATCCTCCCATTAAGGCAGCAGGTACCATACATGTACTTCAACATCACGGGAACCTCAGGCCACGCTCCCCTCTCCCCCACCTCACAGCTTGTACTCAGAGGCAGAGGCAAATCATCAAAGGAATAGGGAAGCTGGTAAAATTCAGAGCTCCCATCTCCTTGTGTTGTTAAAATTAAGTTATTACTTCAGATAATTTTAAAGTGGTATAAAAAAGTATCACCAGTAAGTTATGCGTATACTCTACTCACAGATTTGTTTGCTCATCTTCACCCGAAAACTAAAGTCTCTAAACATGATTACTTGAACTATGCTTTCACATTTCTATGTCACACAAAGATGATTTGCAAATTAGGTTTTTCAATAATGGAAATAATGCTTCCTAGTATAACAAAAGGGCTATGAGTTATTTTTGCTTCTTACGTTTTTTTCCCTAAAAAATCTGGAGTGCCCATTTTTTTTTTCCTCAATTGTTTTTAAGGAAGATTTCTCTAGAGAAAATATTCACAATGTACAGTAAGACTAATCAAAGGGTAAAGATACTGTTCTTCAACCAAAGTCTTTTCATTGCAAGATATTAATTAGTCAATAAATTTAAATATGTAAGTTATTACTGGTTTTGTTATAACAGTTAATAAGAAAAAGCCCCTCTACAATCTAAAGATTTTCCTTATGTCCACTCACCATCCCGACTCTTGAGATGACATTTGGACTTTTTCTTCTTTTCTCGCTCTGGAAAGAAATATATTCCCATACTTCCATCGTAAGAATCAGATTAAATAAAAGCCTTTTAGTATTATTAAAAAGCAAAAAATAGCTTGAGATCATTTTCCATGTCTTTTTTAAGCCATCTTTAAGACATGAGACAAAAATTTCTCACCCTCTGAAATTCCTCATCTTTCCGTTTGGACAGTTCTCTCTCCCCTCTCAGGTTTTCTTTTGAAACATGGGTAGGGAGGTGGAATAATCAGGAATATCCATGCACAGCAAATCATGCCACAGCCAAGGCTTTTCATACATGAAGGTGACATGAAGGTGTTCTAAAGTAGAAACTTCACTCTAACGTTTTTTGTTTGATATAATCTATAATAATATGCAATGATATAATATATCATATATAATAATACTGTAACATATAATGTACCATTGCCAATGGTGCATGGTAGGAGAACAAAGACAAAGCTCCCACTAAGTGATGTCCATGTAATAGCTTCCTGGCTGTCCTGGGTTCAGCTACAGCAGTCATTTTGTCTCCTTCCTAGTAGCTGGTGCAGTGCTGTGATACGCCTGAAATAACACAAGAGGAAGTTTCCCTGAAGACTGCTCTCCCTCTCACCCTGACATCCTCCTCGTCCCCTGCTTCCACCCCACAGAGCCCACTCCTGCCCCATCTCACAGCTCCCCGCTTGCTCTATCCCAAAAAACAGAAGCACTCCTACGTCCTCACAGGCCCTAACTTTTGACCAGGCAACTTTACTAGATTCAAGGACTGTATTTTCAAGCCCAAGCGCTTTTGTAGAGTTCAGCTGATGGTGATCTGCATCAGCCATGTGAAAGTACAGTTATGTCCCACAACCCCTCCGCACTGCTGAGACCTCAAAGCATGGTCAGTCTTGTGGTTCAAGAAACATCTCCCCCAAGTGAGTATACAGATGGGGAAAGCAGCCAAAACGACAATGGAAACTTGACCTGACAAAGGCAGGCTGCGAGAACCAAGTGTCTGTCACGGAGAGAGCGCAAGACTTGCCACGAACCCACTTCAAAGGCGCAACAAGGTGTCTGTGGAGCAGAACGGGATGAACCTTTCCCCC
>NW_009928849.1:0-409 GCF_000696875.1 Nestor notabilis
ACCAACAGTGGATGAAGTGACTCATCAACTCTGAAAGTTCAAAGACAATCCCACCCCTTCTATCATTTCAGCTGTGGAAAAGCTGTCCCAGGAGTTCAAACAATTGAGAGACAATTTATCCAATCTATTCAGCTCCCTCCGTGTACCAGCCCATGTCTCAACTACTAACAGAAGGCACCCTACTGCTCCAGAGAGAAAATATAGGAGGTACACACCACAGGCCACTGTATGGTTTTACCTGCGGGATCACGGAGAAGACATGAGAAAGTGGAACTGAAAACCCACCTCAGTTCTGGAGCAATGGGTGTGTGAACTGAAGAGGTGAACAACGGTCAAGAATGATCCTCCCACGAAAGCTGCTGCATCAGTCTCTGGTGCGCAGTTTTGTGGACCGAGTGGGAGGACAGAT
>NW_009928850.1:0-9703 GCF_000696875.1 Nestor notabilis
GTGTGGAGGGGAAAGGGCTCTGCTCTGTGTTAAGTGCTGCGACCCTCCCGCAGGCTGAAGCCACAGGAAGCTTTAGGTGGTGATTGTCCAGATCCGGTGCTTGAGCTCCCCGGCCTTGCCCTGTCCCGCTCTGCGAAGAAAATAGAGTGACAGAGAATGTTCCTGCACCAGCGGTGCACTGGTTCCTGTGCTGAGGATCGTGTCTTTAACACGCTAGCAGCTACTGCTGTAGAAAGGGAGTGAGGGTTTCCACCCTGAGTGTGTAGCAGGTAGGCAAAAGCTGTAGCTGTTAGTTCACTGATTCAAGTACAAGCTTACTAGTTTTCAAAGCTCAGATGTGAAATACAGGCATGTTTTCTCTTAAAACCCCCTTCCGGGTGCGGGCCAGTGGCTCTGTCTCACAGATTGAAACAGCTGTCTGAAGCGTCAGCGGGGAGCAGTGCCAGTCACGGTGCCAGCAGTGTGTTTGGTGATGGGGGGCCTGCTGGGGTGTAAGCGTGAGAAGGCCGGAAACACCTGTGTATGCCCTTCCCCGACACAGTGAACGTGTGCTGCGTCTAAACCCACCTGATGGGATCACCGCTGGAGTTAATGCCAGCCCTGAACTGACCAGAAGAACCTGACTTAAGAAGGAGACAGAAAAGAAGTCACTGTTGAGCCAGACTCCTGGTAGGCATGGTGTTGCTCCGGGTTTTCCTAACAGTCTTGTTAGTCAGACCATCAGTTTTGAGAAGGGGGCTGTAAGAGTGGATATGGCTATGTCTTCATTAGCAAGTAGTATGGTACAATGGGAGTGGTTCTGAACAGTGAATCTAGCTGGTGCTGAGGACCATGCTATATGCCTTTCAGGATGTTTTGCTTTTTACTAGCTCTGGTCTGGAGCAGCAGGCTGGATGTCCAGCAATGACTGGAACATATCTTCCAGTTTAGCTCTGTTTGAAAGTAATCCATATTCAAGCTGCTCCGTGGCATGAGCCAGGCAGGATGAAACAGTCAGGAGAAACCTCTTCAAAAGTGCACTCCTTGGGTAAACTGCAATGGTAATGCTGAGGTGCTCTCCTCATGTTTTTTGTTGATTTATCTTCATCCTACAGCCCTTATTCACTTTTAGTGCCATTTATATAATTCACCTGTTCCATGAAGTTTAGAGGGACTGCTGGCCCAATCCTTGCTACTCACCCGTGTCTTTGTGGATTCCAGAAGGGCAGATAACTGCAGCTCTTTCCAAACCTGAGATCAAGACCACACAGTGATTATTTTAAGTGAAGAGAGTAAGATTTTCAGAGGACTCCACGTAAAATACACCAACTTTTTTTGGTTTTTTTTCTTTATTCCTTGAGCATCGGCTAAAGAAAATAAAAATAGAAAAGGCTCAAGTAAGAAGGGTGTAAGGCTGCCTTTGAAAGGTCACAGTATCTTTTTGTATCACTCTTCCTTGTTCTGAGCAACATTGTAGCAGCGCCTAGCACATTATAACAGAATCTACTGCAATTAAACAGCACCCATTCAAAATGTGAAATTTCAATGTGAGTGCTCAGGTTGAGCACATCTGATCCCTGCTGTAAGTACAAACACAATGACTGGTCACATTCTAATGCATCATCTTCTCATCGTAATGTAGACATTCAAATAAAAGTAAAATAAACTTAAAACATGGGATCTGTTTGCATTTCCATAGAGCATTTGCATCCTGTGCTGGGGTGAAGAGGTAAGTTCCAGAAAGTGTTTGCATTCAAGAGGGGATGCTTACAGTTGATGTTGGATTTTTGTATTTGAAACCAGAACTGGCCAGTGGAATTACCAGTGAATCACAGAAAGCAGAGGTGGAAAAGCCCAGTTAGATCATCTAGCCTTTCTCCTTCCTGGTGTAGGATTATTGTGTACCAGATGCTTCAGTGCTTTTTCCAGTGTAGTTTTAAAAGTCTCCAGGGATGTGCCTTGTGTCTCTGCCTTCAGGCAAGTATTCCATAACCTTCTGTACTTTACCGTTAGAAATCTTTTCCTGCTATTTGACCTAAATTTCTCCTTTCTTAAGTACATTCCATTTGCTGAAGATTTATTACCTTGAACCATTCTAAGTAATTCCAGTCACTCTTTGATATTGACATCTCTCACAAGCTGTGTTCTTTCTTAATGCTTTGTCCCTTAATCAGCACAGCTCTCCATGCCTAGGCTGTGGCTTTATAGTCTTACACCACCTCTACTTCGGCCTGTAGGCTAATAAGGGGTTTTGCCATATTCATTGTGCTTCCATCTTACATTCATTTTCTTAAGAGTGACTTTTATGAGAGCCACTTTTTCATGATTAACATGTCTGAAATTACAGTTTTTCTCTGAAGGAAAATGGTAAAAATGCTGTCATTGGGCACTATGGTTATTATCTTTCAAAGATGTACAGATGGAAATGAAAGATTATCTCTAATTACCAGGCCTGCAAATTTATCCAGAAACTGTCTCCCATACCATACTGGTACATTCTGATTTCAGGGCAAGTTAATAACTGTTCATGATGCAAAAGGAGTGTAAGCGCATGTATATATATATATGTATGTATGTATATATAAATCCTACTCTGCTGTGACAAAACTGCAATAGTTGTTTTACTTTGCTAAGAGGAAAACCTAATGGAGGAAAATAGTTAGCTGAGACCACATTTTCAGTGAATGTATGGTGAACAGGTCTGTTGAGTTTGAATTGACAAAGAAAATCATGCTGTCAAGCGGAAATCCTTGTCATGATCAATATTTTCTCCAGAGATGACTCGGGGGGAGGCAACATGGGGATATTGGAGACGAGGGCTGGTTTGAAATTTGGAAACTTTTGATTTTAAAACTCCATCAGCTTTTACAAGCTTTTAACTGTCAGCTTTTTGGGGAAAGAAAGGGTTAGAGGCCCCAAACCTACAATTGCATTTCTCTTTCATGAAGGTTGGATTTAGTGATCAAATCACATTTGTTGAAATAAGATACTCATTATTTTTCTGAAGTCTGACAACACTTGACAATTTTTCCTAGACTGTCTGGAAAGACTTGCTGGTACATGTGTAAATCTTGATAGAAATCTACCTTTTGTTCCTTTGCTAAAAATGAGAAACTCCCTGGTTTTATCACACTTAGAAAAAATAAGATTAAAGGATTTTGTTGCTTTCACCAAGTGCTGGAAATACAGTTTGCTGACTGATAGGTTGCTGACTGGTCAGAGTTTTGTGCTTGTCTTTATTCAGGGCTGGACTCTTGTTTCACACACAAAAAGTGGGAGAAGTTTTTAGCTGGAATTGAGTTGCCCTGTTTGTGAAGGTGAAATAACTTAGTTGCTATCAAATAATCCCAGTGATTACTGAGCAGGAGAGGAACACAGAGAATGTACAAGTAAAGCAGATAAACAGAGTCCTGGCTGAAACAGCTAGATGATGGATTTGCAACTTTAATTATATTATTAGTAAAGTATGAGTAGGGCATATTTTTATGTGTCAAGTGCTCTTGTGTTTGTAGATCCTTTCCTACACCCTGGTTTCTCCTACATAAATTATCTGAAGATCAGATGGGAGGATGTAAAGAAGATGGAGCTGGACTACTCTTGATTGCATCCAGTGACAGGATGAGAGGCAATGGGCTCAAATTGAAATACAGGAAACTCCATTTAAACATTAAAATAGGCTTTTTCACTGTGAGGGTGATCAAGCACTGGCTTGCCCAGGTTGCCCAGAAAGGTTGTGGAGAATCCATCCATGGAGATACTCAAAATCCAACAGAACATACCTTTGAGGCACCATCTTAGAGCAGGGGTCTTGGGGAGGATAATCTCCAGAGGTGTTTCCTGATCTCAACTCTTCTGTAATTTGATTAGGAAGTACCAATCTGGCACCAACAGAGTGGTAATTGCAGGACAACATCCTCTCAGTCTGCATGCTCAATTGTTAGTGCTTTATACTAAGTGTATATGTATGAGAGCCTAAACATTTTTGTTCCGATATTAAGCCTGTTCATAGTTAGAAGCCTAAGAATTTTCCTTTAGCAAACCCTATAGCTAAGTCACTGGGAGCTGCAAATTGCCCAAATGAGAAGGTCAGCTGAGCTTGCACTTGCTCAAGAAAACATTCATAATGAATAGTCAAGATTAGAACTTTATTTGAGGTGTGTCAGCCCATCCTTGAAGGTGGAAAAACAGAAATTCCGGTTAAAGAAGACTAACAAGGAATTAAGTTTCAGAGAGTTATCAGAAATCAAAAAGACAGAACAGAGAGGAAGGTGCTCCAGCTGTGTATGTTTATGCCTGTATGGCCTCTCCTGCTACCTCGCCATTTTGCTTATTCATCATTGACACCAGGTCACGACGAGTGCAAAATGCCACCACAGCAGCGTTCGTGTGTGTGCTTTTCCCCATGCTACCTGTGTGACATTCATGGGTTACAACCATCTTTGCAGCAGTTGGAATTGGGCTTCTCTGCCGGGTAGAGCACACTTCCTCCAGTTCTCTGCCAAGTATGTTTCTTTCTTTGTGTATCTCAAACACTTGGGTTTGTATTTTTATCCCATTGCCATAGAAGGTGTATGCACACTTCCTGTCCTTGTGCTGTAAGGTGCCGTGCGTTCCTCATGCCTCCATTCTTCTCTCCTCTCCCAATTGCCTTAGCTTAAAGGGAAACATAAGCAGTCTGTTCAAGGCTCGGAGATCCCACTTCAAGTGTTCTGGTTGCCACTTTGAAATCCTGCGAAGTGGAATACGTGTAATAGAGAGAAGCATTCAAAGGAGAAAAGTTATCAATAACCAAGCTCTTTGAGAACATTTCTTCCTTATACGCTCTCCAACAGCAAAGATGGTTTAATGTTTACCATTTTCTTCTCAATTCAGCTGCTCATTGCTCATTCATCCTTCTTTTAACCACAATTTACCACCCCTTGCTTCCTTCTTTTGCCGGTGTTAATGGGATCAGCTGGAATGGGATCAGTGAAATGAATCAGGATAAACAGAGTGGGCAAGGCAAACAGCAGAGGGCAATTTCTTAAGCCTGTTTTAGTGCCAAAGCCAATGTAATGCACAACTGTAGCCTGAGAAGTGAGGATGATGCGATGCCCCCCTCATGGTGCAATCAGAGGTGGAGATAGGCCAACATGTGCTGCACAGGCAATGCTAGTGCAAAAGGAAAGAACAGCATGAAAGTGTCTGGGGCATGTGTGCACCCAGGGGGAGAGTGCAGACATGAACCTGACAGGATTCCCATACAGCTGTGTGTTACGGCGTAGAAAACCATCATGACTTTGGAATGGCAGTTTCATTTGCTGTTCTGACTGTGGTCCTCCACCCAGGAAGGAAGGAAGAAAAAAAAAAAGAACAAGAAAAAAGAGATATAAACACAAACCTCTATTACTGATTTTTTATATTCCCAGACTGTAAAATCTATCCTGGTAGTATGTGCTTGCTCCTAAATCACTTGGGCACTTCTGATACTTTCATTAGCCGTTGCTTGTGGATGCAGCTGATACCGATGCTCTACCCAAAAGCCCTGGTTGCGTATGCCATGGGTTTATGGGAGACCTCCTATTCTTCTCGCAGAAATTTCTGTTTGTGAAGCCTCATGAGCGCTCCTTCCCATACCCTTGTGAAGCTCAGCATCCTGTAAGAGAAAACCCAGAATGATTTTGTTTGGCATAGGATTTTTTTCCCATAAGCTGCATCTACCTGTCTGTACAGGTTGAGTCTATAGTTCTACATATGATACAGTTTTACTGTCTGAATGCTCCAGTTCTGTAATCCTAACAGGATGTAAGGGTAAGAATGAAGGTTTTGTCGTCCCTGACTCTGTCACAGATTTTTTCTGTTGTTTTGAGCAAAATGTTCAATGCATCTGGTAGTGCTTTTTTTAGGCATAAATTTGATTTGAAGAGACAGAGTTCATCAGCACATAACTTTGAGCAACCTGGTCTAGTGGAAGGTGCCCATGGCAGAGGGGTTGGAACTGGATGATCTTTAACGTCCCTTCAGACTCAAACCGTTCTGTGATTCTGCGATTCTCTGTTAAGTGTTCTGTGATCTAGAGCTACATAACCGCAAAACATTGGCAGTTTGCACTGTCTATATACCCCTGATGTCCATGAGTCTCAGACACCTCAGGGTACTGTTTAGGTTTTATCATGAACTTTGACGACTGGCAGCAAGGATTCTGCGTTTTAAAAGATAAACCCTGCACGGCAGGTGAAGCTCCCGGGGGCTAGCAAATACAATTCAAAGAAGGTCTTAATCTCTGTTGTGCTGTCACGATGGGCTCCACAGCTTCCTAATGCAGCTTGCTGTGGTGTGTGAAGGAGCAGTGTGCCTCTCAGGCTGCCTCAGAGCCTCACAGTAGTGGGTCACGCAGAGCAGCAGCAGGGGCCATAGGAGGAGTTTTTCTTCCCTTTAAACAAATGGATTTAAGCGGAGGATAGAAAGGGGAGGGAGGCTGGAATACCGCCTGTACTTTTAGTACCTCTGTCAGTACAGGGAAAGGGGGTGGAGGGGAGTTGTGCTCTCTCAACTTTTACTAAGAGAGTATGGGAGCCTCCTTGGGGGCATCCATAAAGCAAAGCCTGGGGCTTACTGCCTGGGCAGGAGGGTGCTGCTTGTCCTGCTCTCAGCAGCCCTTAGCAGCTGGATGTAATTATGCACTGCAGCTTCAGAGGAAGTCGCTGGCTGTGGAGAGTGTGCAATGCTTGGCTGCGGCTCTGCTGCTTTTAAGAGTACAATGGACATGGAGAGAGTAAAAACAGTGGCACAGAGTGAAGGGGAGGGTGAAAGCCCAATTATCCCCCACTTGAACGAGCTGCCTTGTTAAATCATTACATATTTCTGAAAGTCCCTTGGTAGATGTATATCCTAAATGAAGTCAGATGAGGGAAAGGCCATATTCAGATGCCAGGAACTCCTGCCACAAAGGACTAAAACTTTAGAAACAGAAAACCCTCTAAAACTATCTGGAAAACTATTATTTATTTTACTACTCTCCACCAAAAAAAAAAAAAAAAAATAAAAGGAGACTGATTTATATCTCTTGGAAAGCAAAATTACATTGAGCTGACATATTGCAATGACTATTTTTGGCCTTACCATTTAAAATTATAGAGATATAAATAGAGCAGTGCAAAATGCAGCTATTTTGATTCTCATTGGGGTTCACACAAACATTTTCTTTGGTTTCAATCATTGATTCAGCCCTCCACTCAATGCTGATTCTGCTTTGAATGCAGAGGATTCCTCCCTTTTGATTTTTAAACAGCCAAATCAACTTGGAAGCTATGGAGTTGCTGCTGACTCTTGACCTTAAGCTATGTATTGTTCTAACAGCACCTAGTAATTGTCTCAAGCCTGCCAAAAGAATTGCAGAAATTTCTGTGAAGGTGGCTCTAGCCCTGGTTTTATAATGAGACCCAAAATGAGGCAAGTTTTGTCTGGCACTGATCGTTGTAACAAAAGCTATGGTTATAAATCTCAGGAAAAGAACATTTGTAATGGAAGTGGCCAGTGAATCCTAAATAGCAACAGAATGTGTTGCTATGAAATGTGTGTACCTAGAGGGGAAAAAAATGATCCCACTCTTGATAGAAAAGCAGCAGCTTACTCAGAGCTATTCTCAGACGTCAGAGTCAGTCATCGACTCCCTGGTCTGTGGTTGCATCCTTCTAAATTTTGGCCGCTCCAGGCAACCATGATTTATGTCTTTAGCCGATGAAGCAGCCAAGGTGCATAGTGGAGAAAAGAACTGAAGGTAGGCAGGATTATTTACAAGGGCATGTAGTGATAGGGTAAGGGGGAATGGCTTTAAACTGAAAGAGAAAAGACTTAGATTAGATATTGGGAAGAAATCGTTCACTATGAGGGTGCTGAGGCGCTGGCACAGGTTGCCCAGAGGAGCTGTGGCTGCCCCATCCCTGGCAGTGTTCAAGGCCAGGTTGGACAGGGCTTGGAGCAACCTGGTCTAGTGCAAAGTGTCCCTGCCTGTGGCAGGGGGTTGGAACTGGGTGAGCTTCTGTGATTCTCTGATTAGCTGTTGTGTTGGATTATATTTGGGGGTACAGTAGAGCTGTGATTTGTGTGTGATTTTTGTTTTCTTTTACTCAGTTTCTCAGATATAGACCCTTCTTGGGGCCATCCAGATGAGCTATCTTATGTCATAAAGTGTCCAATTGATTCAGGTATTACCTAATCCCATCAGCAGTTCTTTCAAACAATTTCTTTGCTTCATGCCTCAGACTTCAGTGCTGCATGTGGATACTACATGTAGATAGGAACTACAGCAACAGTCGCGAGGACAACTTAAGGTTATTATGGCTGCTTGACTACCAGAGCATAGTAGAGGATATTAAAACTAGGATGCTTTGGACAAACTTCTCAGATGCACTTCCCTGATTAAAAGATGAGGTTTCTTCCTTCAACAGTATCTAGCGCCATGGAATAATACCAGAATTCGTAGTATGAATTAGAGTATACCTCAGTGGCAATCATAGCTTTTGGTCAGCTTTTGTTTTTTATACCCTAATTTACTTATAAATGTTCACTGATACTTTCTCCAAGCATAATTAGGAAGATAAAGAAAACAGCTTTCATTTTCTTTAGAATTTCTTGTCAGTTTTAAAAGAACTTGAAATTTTACCATAAATAATGATTACTGCTGAATGAAGGCTATTGTTCTGAAGCTGAAAATCTAGTGACTTGACTAAACCCCGTAACTATGGTGTAGTTATGACCCAGAGCTGGTGACCCTTCAACCACAAAGCTGAGATACTGCTTGTGTGGAAGGACCTGTATCTAAACAGGCTTCCTGGAGAGGTGGTTGATGTCCCAAGTCTGTTGGTGTTCAAGAGGCATTTGGACAATGCCCTTAATAGCATGCTTTAACTTCTGGTGAGCCAGTTGGACTAGACGATCATTGTAGTCTCTTCCAACTGAAATAGTCTAGTGTATGAAACAAACTCAGTTGGTCTGGTTTCATCCTACAGCCCTTAATGATTGCCTTAAACTGCTTTTTTCAGTGGCTATAAAAGATGCCATTTTCCCTCCATACCATATTTCCATCTGCCAAAGAAAAAAACAACACTAATGGTATTGTGAACATCTCTGTAAAGATTTGCACAGCTAACAGTGACCAGCCTTTTAAAGCACCTCAGCAATTCATGCAGCACTTGAGAGTTTAATGCATTTAGCCTTAAAGGTCTATTGTTGAGATAAATGTAGAGTTATGAGTTGAGCCTTTAGAGGTCTGTGATGGGGAAGTGGACTTAACCAAAGAGTGTTCAGCTGTTATGCTGTTTTTTCTCTCTTTCACTCATACAATAAGTATGTAAGAAAGAGTATTATGTACTGCCGATGGACCAAAGTCTACTTTAATTTACCAAGGATAAAAAACCATATTATATATATACAGTATATATAATATATATACACACAGTATATGTATTCTGCTTTTAGTAGAATTACTGTAGATAATCCTAACTCCAAAGTCCATTGTGTCCCCAGATGTTTCTTAAGGTTGTCCTAGATCCTGTCCCCTACTTATCTGGGCCAAGCACTTGCCACTGTTTCCATCTGATCATGCATTAGGTTTCTGTGGAAATCAGGCTGTCAAAAGAGAAGGCTTGTATGAATAAGAAGACAAGATTTGGTTGAGACCTAGGAACTCAGCAGTACTGTGACATCTCCCAGTTTATATATAGTCAGGCTACCTGTGCAGATG
>NW_009928850.1:9772-17252 GCF_000696875.1 Nestor notabilis
GAAAGAGGGGAGATCTTTAGCTCATAATTCTGTATTTACTTAGGTGAATAAGTAGCCTAATTGTTGGAGGTAAGGTAGTGTATGTTCAGATCAGAGCAACAAGGCTTATTTTATGGCAGGAGCATAAGTGTGACTTCATGTACTTATAGAGTCATAGAATGGTTAGGGTTGGAAGGGACCTTAAAGATATACCAGGCTGCTCAAAGCCCCGTCCAACCTGACCTTGAACACTGCCAGGGATGGGGCAGCCACAGCTTCTCTGGGCACCCTGTGCCAGGGCCTCACTAACCCCATGGTGAAGAATTTCTTCCTAAAGTCTTATTTAAATCTCCCCTCTTATCTCAGGCATGTAGACAGTTTGATCCAGAGACATCACCTATGCTGGGTTTTTGCCATGAAAAAATGATTATATTTAATAACATTTCCCAAACAGTAAAAACGCAAAGGTACAAATTTATTAGGTGATACGTTGCAAGAAGTTAACTCAACACTGACATTATTTTTAAGTTATAAAAGCTCAGAAAAATACCTGACACTACAAAACCTCTTTGGCACCCAAGAGCTTCAGACGAAGATGGATGTTTTTCCCGACTTTAAAAAAAAGGCTTATGGGCTGAAACTTTTCTACTAGAACACATTCTTAAGGCTACATTTTAAACCTGTAAAAGTAGGAGGTTGCTGTAAATGGAAGTAGTGACAGTTCTTCAAATACAGGAATAGCATGGATGCTGACAGAGGTTTATAGTGTCTGGAGATGAGTTTTTGTTTGTTTGCATTAGGCATAAAAGTAATAATTCGAAGATACAGGAGAAATTCTGCTCTTAATGGTGGGAATAAGTAATGCTGAAGAAATGGTCTGAATTTATTTTATGTAATACTCTTTTTTTAATAACAATGTCTATTAAAGACATCTGCTGAAAGTCTGTAACGCTGATTTAATAGGGAGAAAAAATAACAAAGTTCTTTAGCAGTCCTGTCTTCAGTTTAATATTATGGACTGTTAAAAGAGGGTTTATGCGTGCAACATTATTAACTGAAATTCTGCTCAAATTGAAATCAGGCCCACAAAACTTGCTTTGCTTCAGTACATGCTAGGGTTTTAAAACAAGCATTTAAAACTATGCAAGAAAATGAATATATTTTTACTTTCTTTGGGATTTTTAAAGGCAATCAGGCCAGGCAGAGAAATATTTCTAAACACATATACTCTTGCTTACAGTGTGTGACATCTGGAGCAATGTTAAAGTGCAACTAAAAATGACCAACTTCCTATATTAAGTCATTACTATAACTAGAGAAAGAAAATCCCCCTCCAAAATGACTGAATTACAATTCGTAATAAAACACCCAATGTTTTATACTGGCTTTGTCGGGGCTGAAAGGTACGTGTTTAGTTAGGAGAGAGGTTGGGGGCAGACGGAGGTGGGAACAGGATCCCAGAGATCATGGTCTGGAAGAAAGCTTCCTTACAGGAATTAAATACTCAGTTTAAATTAATCATGTTGCCTAACTATGGTTGATGTTGTTGCAGGGTTCTTCTTTTTTTTTCCAAAACTTAAATTGTAAAGATTAAAGTAAAGTAATAAAACACATTGTATTTTTATCACTCGAATTTGGAGAGGCCTTATGTTTTCCATGCCTGTAGCCTTGATGATTCTTTTGGCAGCTCTGCCGGTGATAAAAGAAATAACTCACCACTGTCAGGGAATTTGGCTGTTTCATCACTGACATGAGAGGCCAGCATAACTCCATGGTGATTGCTGTCTAAATGACTTATGTAGTTCTTTCATACACTTTTTGATTGAAGAGTGATAACTCAGGCAATGAGTTATTTGGCATCAGCCTCTGAGACAATCTGTTTTCTTTTTATAAATCCTATGGCACCTTTCAGCCATCCATGTTTAAATAAGACTATGGTGGATTGGGTTCTGATGTGCCTGGTGGATTTAGGCAAAGGATGGTTAAATTAGATTTTGCTTTCATTCTTTCTTTCGCTTTGGTTAATTCTTATTGTTAAATGGTAGTTCTTGAAGTAGTGTTGAGAAAATGAGAGGTGGGCTAAAAGACTGTCTTGATGTTACAACCTAGGAGTATGACAGGGCGTTTCACTCCTGGTAGTAGTGGCACTTGCTCTTCCCAAAAGCAGAATGCATTGTCAAAGAACCCAGGGAGGAAAAAATACACTAACACCAGCCTATCTCTGTAGTCTTGGATGCAGAAAACACATCCAAGAGGAGGGAAAAGAATAATAAAAAAATTCCTCTAACTGAAAAGTTTTCTACAATAAATCACAGTTCAGAATGTCTTTGAGATTTAAATATTGACTACCATTGTGCAAGGTAGAAAGATGTTGTACATTCAAGTTAGTCTACAACAGGTTGAATTACAGCTGTGAATCTGACAGGATTTTATGCAAGGTTTTGGGTGGAAACATAAGCTGTTTCCTTGCTGAGTAACAAAGATGGTTAGATTTGCTAGAGATTTATTTGCAGGGTCCCCCACCTAAGGTGGTTACTGTGGAGCACTAAATATAATCTGAAGAGCTGCAGAGTGCTTTGTACATCCCCTTTGTTAATGCCTGCTGTACACATGGTGTTACTGATTTTATTAAAGTAAACCAGTTAAATCTCACGGAAAGAGTTGCACCTAATATTTATGTTAAACCAAACAACCTCTTGTGTTTCTTTATCTTTTTGTTCACCTTGGTTCTTCTTTTTAGACCAAGGAGTGAGTGAAAGGTGTAGGTGAATTTTACAGTATGTGTGCTACAGTAATGCACAGGGCTCTGGTCACAATCTGTATATACTTTTTTGAGGCTGATGCTGTGTAAGCACATATAAGGACATAATTCCCTCTTGAAAAAATACAATATTAAACCATCTGCATTGGGCATGTCTCTTGATTTGGATCACAGGCGAAAAGACACTGTCTTTTTTCAGTTCCATTTAAACCTTGAGATGATGGTGCATCTTTGTATGGTCACTTTCAAAGATTTTTAACTATGCAAGGTTTAGGGTTTTTTTTAAAAAAAAAGAAAAATGAATTATACATAAGGAGAACAAGTTAATCATGGAACAGTTGTATGGACAGCCTGGGTCAAAAGATTATCCACTGTCTTTACTGAGATAATTCAGTGATTGCCACCTGGGTTCATTTCATATGGGAGGCTCAGTTTGGATCTAAGAGTTAGTCACCCAAAGCAAGTGAGAAGAAGATTATGACTGATGAGGAGTTGCCATTCTTCACTTCTCACTCTCATTTTTCTCCTTCTCTAATTTTTCTCTTTCATGTGTATTTATAGTTTTTCATTTGTAGCTTGTTGTTGTTCAGGAAGTGCTCCTTCATGGAAAAGAGGGATTTGCAGTCTTCCTTTCTCTCTAGAAACAGACTGTTCACTTTTTGATTGAGCGGCACCCTGGAATTCATGGTGACAGGTGAAGCGGGGCTGTTGGCTTTCACAAAATGTCGGGCTTGTTTGAGACACAAAGCTGCCTGCTGTGCTGAGAGCACCTCCTGCGGATAGGAAGACACTGTGCATTTGAGGAGTAGGGTTCAGGAGCAGTCCATTGCTGTGCAGCCAGCCTATTCACAGTACTGTTTCAGGGACTGCTCCATTAATGCCATGATGTCTGCTAGATTACAGTAGGTCCTGCCTTCTATTATTGTGTCCATGTGAGGGTTGCACCAAGGTTCAGCCTTTCAGGTTTGAATTTGCTTTCTGTGATTCTGACATTCATATTTTTGATGCTTGATTTTTCAACCTGATGAAACCTTGCTTTTGTTTCCTAATTCATATTCACTCTTTCTCCACAGCAAAATCTGCCAATCATGGCAAATTATATGAATGATTCTGTGGCGGCTAAACTAAGATTGCTGAACTCATTTTCACGCATGGCTAAACACAGAATTGGACCTCCTGCTCCAGAAGTGAAAGGTCAGTGATTTTAGTTAATTTTAAAATGATAGTATTGGGGTTGATACAGCTACTGTCAGTCTGCCCTAGTCCTGTTCTTTGTTGACTCTGCCCTTGCAGAGGCACTGCTTTCTGTCAGTGATTAAGGGGAGACATGGCTTTCAGTGATGCTGATTCAGCAGAGCTAAGAATCAGTAAATTAGCAATGACTGTAAAGGAATTTTAAATATTGGTAGCGTACCAAACGTCTATTGTTACTGTGTCTTGGAGATGAAATTCCAATCAAGTTACTGTACCAGGCAATGCGGGAGAGATGACAGGCCTCTTTCTGAGTCACAAGACAGAAAAATAGGGAAACCATGTATCCAGTTTTTAGCTTTTTGGTGTCACTGCTATAACATTAAATTGAAAAATCGTGTACAAGTAAATAAGTCAATGCACAGAGCTACACCTGGGACAAAACTGGTAAGATGGGGTTAAAGGGAGTAACTTCTGGGTATTCCAGGTTGAGATGATAAGTGACAGAGAGCTTGACTTAGCATCAAAGCATTACTAAATAAAACTACATCTAGTGTGTGAGCGTTCTGGAAGGACTGATAAATATTACCCATGGGCAGTGTACAACTCAGCTTTTCCTTCTCTATGGAAGCGAAGTCTATGACCCTACTTTAACTGGTAATTAACAATGACTGATAGTGGTCAATTCACAGGAAAAGTCACCAAGCTTCTGGTGCCATACTAACAGGGGCAGCACATGGTTCCTTTTCCAGGAAGGAAATGTCGATTCAAAAAACCCCACTGAACATGCAATGAAAAGGTTTTTACTACCTTCCTATGTTGTATCATTTGCAGGTCTTGACAAGACAAATTGGTTGGCTAGTGAAACAAGTAGCTCTACCCCCAAAATTAAACTGTGGTCAATGTACTGATCCAGAACTTAAAATACCAATATGCAAGTTACTGAAATAAAAAGGTGGAGAATATTGGGTGATCTATACTAGATCATTACAGACCAATATCAAAATTATTGTGCTGACAGGTTATCTCCCTGTGAACATTTTTTTTTACTGAGTTCTGGGTGAGTAACATAGATTAATAGAAAACACGGGAGTCAGAAAGGTGATGTGGAAACTGACTGCATCTCACAGGACAAGAATTGCCCCCCAGAAAATTCTATACACATAGGCTTTGATGCTTCACCATGGAAAAGTTAAAAATACTCTTATTTATTTCCTATTTTATGGGGTATTTTTTGTAGATGTGTATGTATGCAAAGGTGGTGCTTTAGTATTCTTGGTCTGTGGTGCTAGGTTTCTCTAGAATATGTACCACATGAATCAATCCATGAGCTCAGAGCCCCAGCAACATGGGCTGTGTGTCTGTATCACTTTATTCAATTGGAATGCCTTGAGCTATGAAATACATAATACATAGCTTAAGAAACTAACAAGTTACTTTAAAATATCTATTGCATGAAAGTCATGCTGTGCTACATTGTTACAACACAAATATTTGTTATGTGCAGACTGAAGAGGGTCTGAAAATAAGGATGTAAAACACCTCGTTTGGGCAAGTTCAACAGTAAAATCAACTATAATAGCATGATTTGAAAGCAATGCCCTCAGTAGCTTGCAAAGTTAGTGGTTCCTATTAAAAAAAAGGAGATGACAATATAGGTAGCAGAGTGAAATGAAGAATTATAGATACTGTCTTTTGTCACTTCACTGTTCTGTGTCTCATAATTGCTCTGCAAGGAGGAATAATGATGCTTAGAAGGTTTGAGTGCTACATGCACTAAATGCTAATTATTATCAGCATATATTTCAGGCAAACTCAGAAGTGAGATCAGATCTAAACGATCCCTTATGTCTGGTTATATCCAGGAAGAAACAGAGGTCCTTTCACAGTTGCTTCCCTAAGTTTACCAGCCACAGCTGCCCTACATTGCAATTTGCACAATTATATATAATGAATACATATATATATACACACACACACATACATATCTATATATGCATTTATATCTTGCTGAACATTAAGACTGCTTTTTACGAATGACATAACATTCTTGGATTCAATGTCTTTGGGGAGCAATAGAGGCCAAAATGGCCACCACTGTTGTATTCACCTCGAAGTTTATGAAGAATAAACAAAGACTGGCACCCAAGACAATTAAATCCATAAAGGGGGCAAGAAGACTACAGAAGGACACCAAACAGGAAGCACAAGGCCAATGCATGTCATTTCCTGGACGCGCCTAGAGAAAGTAAAAAGAAGCAGTAATGGCCAAACGGCAGAGAAATGCTGTTAGAAAGAAGTCCTTCCAAAAGCTAAAGGCAGATCCAGATTAAAACACCAAACAGAAGTATCATAAACACTGAGATACCATTAAAATTATTATTAGGCAGACCAAAGACTAGTCTAAGACCTAACTAGTTAAGAGAATCAAAAATAGTTCAATATCCTTCTTCCAGTGCATCGAGAGAGGAAAAAACATTGTCAGTGAGTCTCAATATGGTATCAAATGAACTCTCTGGGACAAAGTTACTGGAGAGAAGCTGAACCGTTTGCATCCTTGTTCACTGTGGAAGATGTGGTGGGTTGACCCTGGCTGGATGCCAGTTACCCACCAAAGCCACACTAAAAGAGAGCTTATAAAGGATAGAAGGTGAGAAGGGAGGCCCCTTCTCCAGGTACTGGCAAAGGGAAGTAATTTTGGGTTAGGACTTGAAAATGGTCTCTCTTTTATGGGCTTTTTTTCCATCTGTGTGGTAGGTTGACCCTGCCTGGATGCCAGGTGCCCACCAAAGCCCCTCTGTCATTCCATTCCTCAGCTGGACAGGGAGAGAAAATACAATGAGAGGCTTGTGGTTTGAGATCAGAACAGGGAGAAATCACTCTGCAATTATCATTACAGGCAAAAGAGACTCAACCTGGGGAAATTAATTTAATTTATTGCCAATCAAATCAGAGTAAGGTAATGAGAAATACACCCCAAATCTTAAAAACAACTTCCCCCCACCCCTCCCTTCTTCCCAGGCTTAACTTTACTCCCAAGTTCTCTACCTCCTCTCCCCCAGCAGCACAGAGGGACAGGGACTGGGGATTGTGGCCAGTTCATCACACTTGTCTCTGATGCTCCTTCCTCCTCAGGAGAGGACTCCTCACACTCTTCCCCTGCTCCAGCATGAGGTCCTCACCACAGGAGACAGTCCTCCATGAACTTCTCCAGCATGAGTCCTTCCTACAGTCCTCCATGGACTGCAGGTGGATATCTGCTCCACCATGGACCTCCATGTGCTGCAGGGGAACAGCCTGCCTCACCATGGTCTGCACCATGGGCTGCAGGGGAATCTCTGCTCTGGCACCTGGAGCACTGCCTCCCCCTTCTTCTTCACTGACCTTGGTGTCTGCAGGGCTGTTTTGCACACTTGTTTTCACTCCTTTCTCCAGCTGCAATTGCACAGTTTGGTGTTTTGTTGTTGGGGTTTTTTTTCCCCCTTCTTAACACTGTTATCACAGAGGCACTACCACTGTCACTGATGGGCTCGGCCTTGGCCAGCTGGG
>NW_009928850.1:18160-26426 GCF_000696875.1 Nestor notabilis
GCCTCACCATGGTCTGCACCATGGGCTGCAGGGGAATCTCTGCTCTGGCACCTGGAGCACTGCCTCCCCCTTCTTCTTCACTGACCTTGGTGTCTGCAGGGCTGTTTTGCACACTTGTTTTCACTCCTTTCTCCAGCTGCAATTGCACAGTTTGGTGTTTTGTTGTTGGGGTTTTTTTTCCCCCTTCTTAACACTGTTATCACAGAGGCACTACCACTGTCACTGATGGGCTCGGCCTTGGCCAGCTGTGGGTCTGTCTTGGACCGGGCTGGCATTGGCTGTATCTGACAGGGGAGAAACTTCTAGCAGCTTCTCACAGAAGCCACTGTGGTGGCCCCCCACTGCCAAAACCTTTACACACAAACCCATACAGAAGAAATCAGGTAAACTGTCCTTCCAGAGCCCTTTTGGGGCATTCAGGGAATGTGGCAGAGAATGTCTCTGAAATGGAAGTATCTGGAAGAGGTAATGGTACAAAAGGCAGATGAATGCGGATGAATCTCCAGGATCTGAAGGATTCACCCAGGAATTCTAAAAGAACTCAGGGATGAAATATCTACTAATAGCAGCATGTAACCTGTCTCTTCAATATTCCTCAGTGCATGAAAATCAGAAGGTGTCAAATGTGATGTCAGTCGTTAAGAAAGGCTTCAAGGGCATCCAGCAAACTAAAATTTTACATCTGTTCCAGGTGAATGAGTAGATATTGTAATACGAGAGAGAAATAGCATCTACCTGAATAAATATTACCTAATCAGTGAGAGTTAACAAAGCCTTCAGAGCTCTTGGAAGGGGACAGTCATACATAGATGAGGATCATCTGACTGATACATTCAACTTGGGTTTCCAAAAGACTTTTGACAGAACTTTTTGTCAAAGTGTGTTAGGAAAAACAAGCAACACAAGAATGTCACTGGCATAAGGAGGAAGGTGCTGGAATGGATGAGAATATGATTTTAAAGATGTGAACAGAGAGTAGACCACTGCTGGATGGAAGCAAATGGTCAGTTCTTGCACAGGAGGGAGATCACTAGTGAAATTCCATATGGTGTCTATCTTGGGATCTGCACCATTCAATATGGTCTTAAATGGCCTGGAGAAGGGAGGTGATCAGTGAGGGGACAAAGCTTTGCAGACGATTTGAGATGGCATGTGCAAGTTAGACTGAGATGGTTATGCAAGGTAGTAAGGACAAGGAAGACTGCATACTTGCTGAAAGATCGACTGTACAATAAAATGAGAGGCACAATTTGGTGCAGATAATTGTGAAGTCACACATTTGAGGAAGAAAGGTATACTGTGACTTCCATCACAGCAGGCAAGGAACTCCATCTGTTCAATAGCCAAGAATTTTCATTTGGAAAAAAAATTACGACATAGGTGGAACGTAAGAAGAGGTCTGCAGAACTGAGAGGTCTGGAGAGGAACAGAGTGGGATTTGGCTTTTCACTGTGTCTTCTAGTAGAAGCATGAGGGATACTGGGAGAAGAGCTTCATTCAGAACAAACCAGAGGAACCAGTTCTTCATACAACCTATGTGGACCTGTGGTGGTACTCCTCAAATAGAGTTCATAGAGATGCAAGGAGAGACGGGTTAAAAAAACCTTGCAAGAGACCCTGTAGAGTTTACTAACTAGATAAATCACACAACTTAACTTGAAAATGTTTGAAGCTGGGAGGCAGTATGTACTTACCCTGTTCCTGGTTTTTATGAGTGTCCACTCCCATGGTTACTGTGGGAGATGGAACTCCATGCCAGATGGACCTCTGGTCTGAACAGATGTGTAAGTTCATAAGTAACCTTCCCATTGTACAAGTAAGTCAGAATTAATTAAATGAAGTTATTAACAGCTTAAATATATTTATAAGATTCAAGCTCCCTAAATAATTGTAATGTTACGAAAAGTTAGGACCAGAAGGAACCTTTAAAAGTCACCTAATAATCCATTACACTGTTCCATGGCAAAATCAATTATATTTGTGTCCTTACTAACAAATTTGTCTAACCTGTTCCTAAAGCTCTCAGCAATGAAGACTCAACAGCCTCCATAAGTAATCTATTTAAAGTCCCACTATTCATACTATGAGATGGATTTTTTTTTCCCCCTGTCTAACTGGAATCTAATCAGCTGTTGTTTGCTGTAAACCATTAGTTAACGGCAAGCCTGAGCTAAGATGGGAGGCGTCCTAGACTTCCAATGAATGTTGTCTGCTAACTTTAATGACTCTGGAAATAGCCTGCATGCAGGCTTGGTTTTTAACATAGCTAGTAGCTACTGGGGTTTGTACTTTGGTTAATATGACCGAGCATGAACAGAGACGTTTTCTGTATCCTTTTAGAGATTTTCATGTTATTTTAGTGTTTTATCTCTTAAGCATTTTCTGGCTTCAGGTAAACTTTCCCTGAGCAGTACTTTCTAAACCCAACATGTTTGCACTTTGCTTCAGGAAAGTCTACTTGAAAGGTGTGTCTACAGAAGAAGTGGGACAAAATTATTTCTTTTCAAGTATTACTGAAAACCAGCATGCAGTATTTTCTTTCTTTCCTACAAGGTCTGATTTCTGGTTTTGCCTAGAATTTACTGAACTATATGTGTTTGAGACGAAATGTTTGAGCTGCCTTAAAGGGTGCGACTCAGTTTGTATAAACTCTTCTTCTTGCAGATGATCACTAATTGCATTCCTCATTTTCCAGGTACCTACAGATTCAGCTGGAATTGAGTGGGCTGCTCTTATACAACACAGTGTACTCTAACTTTTTTAAGTCTTTTTAAAAATCAGCTCAAATGAGGCATTTTAGCAACACCTTTAAAGCTTAACTTCTTTGTTCCAGTTTCCAGTCTCTAACATGAGTAAGAGCACTGTCCTCTCACTTGCAATGAATTGTGAAAATCAGATTATTGGTACATGTGAAACACTCGGGAGCAGTAGTGGAGGCTATTCTGAGGAAATGAATGTCTGTGAACAGGGTTTGAATTAGTAAATAGACATGAGGTGATATGTAGAACGACAAGGGAAAAACATATTAAATAGCTGCTCACTGGTGAGTACTGACAATTCTGTGTACAGAATGAAACAAACATCCTGTGGAAAAATAGTGTGTAAGGGTGTATTTGAAGATTTCCATCATACTGTGGATTGCGCAAGGAAGCTGAGTAAAGATTGCACAAGCGCTTTGATTTTGGTGGTTTTAAACTCATTCGCTGCAAGACTTCAACCTTGGTGATGTACTTTTAACACAGGTTTGTTCCTGTAGGCGATATACTTGTATATTTGTGGATTGCAAACTAGCACTTTCAATGAAACAACGGTGTTGTCAGTCAGCACATTTATAGGCATGGGGAGGAAAATACCGTATTTCTTTATCTTGAAGTCTGAACTTCTATATATCTTACAAAAAATTACCACTGTGGAAAATGATCCTTTATTTCTGTTTCCCTGTAATTTAAGACCTCACAAAAATGCTCTTGTTTGAATATTAAACTTGATGAGTTATGCCAAGGGTCGCAGAACAATCATCAGTCTCCCGTATGAAGGAGGATGAACGATAGTTTTCAATGGGTTCAGTCGTCCTTCTGGCACAGAAAATTCAGTGTTCACTCTGAAATTATTATAAGTGGCTGATATCAAAACACCAATTGCCTTGGAAAGGAAAAAAAATCCTCCAGCTGCTTCCTCATCACCGAAGTTGGCATTTGATTTTATTGATGAGGGATTTTTCATTTGTTGCCCTGTTACTTCAAGCTAAATGGGAGTGGGACAGTCTTTACTGAGAAGCAGTAAAGTTTAATTTAATTTTCTTCATGCATATTTCTAGTGTAAGCTGCAAGGAACCCCCAGAAGCATCTCCCTGGTATTTTTCCTGATTTCCTTCCTTTGTACTCTCTCCCCACCACTCCCTTGCCTCCTCCATTACAACCCAGTTACTCTCTTGAGCTCAGTGTGACAGATCAGGGCTTAGGCAGGGCCTGTGCCCAAGTGGCGATTTTCCTTTCCTCTCCTTGAAGGTCTCTGCTAGTTCTCTCCATAGGTAGCTCCTACAGCTCTTAGATCCAGAAACAGATTTTCAAAATAACAGAAAGACATACTGTGGTCTATTGGGATTAATTATCTGAATTCTGCTTCCTAAACCAGGATGTGTTTCTGTAACATTAATCCAAAAGGATAGTGCATGGGTAACAATGCCAATTTATGCATTCACTCACTCTTTTTTTATATGTTCTTGTGACCTATCTGTAATCAGAACAGGAGAGAATTACACATTCTGCATTCCTTCCCCATGTTAGTCCAGCCCTGATTCAGCAGAGTACTTAGGTATGTGTGTAGTTTGGTACCTGTGCCAGCCCCACCTTGCTGAACTGGAGCTTTCAGTGCTATTCACAACTGGAAGATCTTGTACAAATCCCGACTTAGATCCCCCATGTTCTGCAACTTGAAATGTTGTAGGAGTGTGTAATTTTAAGAGAGGTCAGTTTCGTTTGTATTTACACATAGTGATTATTTCCTGCAATGCCTTAAAGCCCTGACTTTTGCCATTTTAATTATCTTTCTGATTTTCTTTGTTGTTTCGCCTTCCTCCCTTTATTGTTTTGTTCTTCTGTTCCTTTGCAGCCTTGAGAACTTTTTCCTCAACTATTTAGAGCAACTTCTTTAGCTCCAGACTCAGCTCATCCCCTGAAGAATTCCTACAGCTCTGGGTGTTCTGACAGCCATAGCTCATGGCCACCCCAGCTGTCAGGAGAATTTTTGCCATGCTGTAGCTGGATTTCACTGATACATTCATGGAGGTTGTGGGGTTTTTTTGTTTTCAGTCAACCCTCAACCTCATGGCTTTGCTTTAACTACTCTCCAAATGACATTATTATTCTATTCTTTTTTGACTATGGCTGTATTAGGCAGCATGTGCTTAAACAGCTTGCGGTAGTATCTGAGGTAGGTCTGATTTGCTCAGCACTGTATCTAAGAGAACCTTCAGCAGAAATCGTCTGAAACCCTTTTGTTGTGTAACTCTTTTGCTGTGTGAGAAATCTGCTTCTTGGAGACCCAAAAAGTGTCTGTTAGCTGGTTTTCAAAGTGATATTCTGCAAACACACTGCGTGGTTGACTCTAGGTTTGCCTTCCAGCAGATGCCTGTGTCACTATGTCATCCATCGATTTAGACAAACCATTTAATTATAGGAGGAGCTTTTAGAAAGGTTTCTACCCAGGTGGCTAGTCTGAAGGTTAATCTGTTGGCCAAGATGGTTTGAAACTTGCTGTCACAACGATTGCAGTTTCCAACCTGACTGGCAGCACCAGGACTTAGAGTGAAGTTTCTAATAGAGTGGAATTCATTTATCCTCATGGTGGTATTTTGAATGTTTGCCCATCTATGGGATAACCCCTAGCTCTGCTGACAAAAGGAAAGTGGTTTCTGTGTATTTCTGTGCAAAGGCCTATTTTCTATATTATTTATGGAGCTCCTCCCACTAATACAACTCGCTAGAGGATCTGTAAGGCTGTGCTTATTCTGAAACCACTATTGATTAATGCTGAGATGAAATATTTTTTTAGAAGCTGTCATTGGAACATGCTTAGGCTGCACTTGCTGTCAGCTTCACAGTCATGTTTCTGTGTCTTCCTCTAAATTCCTCTCCCAGCTGGGCTCTTTCATATCTTAGCATTAAAATAGATTCTTCCTAATTAGACAGATCTCTGTCATGATAATCATCTTGAGAACGTATGCTGTATTTTCATACTGCATATCTTTTCACAGAGCAGGCCTGTACTTTGTAATTTTTCACAATCCTAACTCACTGAATAGATCCTTTACCAAGCAATCATCTCCTGCAACTAGTAATTAGTGTCCTGTCAGCTGATAGTGGTATTGGTGTTCAACTGCTGGCATCAGCAAGTTCATCTCACATCACTTCGAATTCTGACATATTTGATTCTTTGGACATTCCAGTTGTGAAGATAATTTTACAAAGCTGATGTGCAGGGGGGATAAAGAGCAAATATACACATTTGTGCATGCGAAGTAAATTAATATATAAGAGATGATTATGCATAAGTCCATGGTTACAAATATAAGTGCACACACCTATCACAGTGAGTCTGTGCTTGTGGCTGATTACAGAACAGAGTTGCTTGGTCAAGGTTGTGAACAACGTCTGTTGTAATAACAATAATCAGTAGAACAACACTGAGATTTCTCTGTTTTTTGCACTGCTCAGTCTACAATCCGAAGGGTTTCCCCTCGTTTTTATTTATTCAGACTCGTGGCTTAGCACAAGTGTTGTCCTTCACAAAAACTGAATTTAAATAGTTCCCTAAATAGCTCTTTTTGGCCTTAGTTTTCCAAAAGCTGGTAATTGTTTGTGTAAGTGTCCTTAAAATAAAACTGATTCCAAAATGAGCTGTGAATCTTATCTCCATGATGCTATTTCACAATAGCCATTCGATACTTGGCTTCAAAAGAAAACTCTTCTGTCAGATGAAAATTCTTAGTTATCTCTTAGGATGACAGCTGTAAATAACACAGCATGACTGACTTCTTAATGAAATGCTGATTCTACCGGTCGGGTTTAGATATAGGGGATAGGGTTTATCTTATAAAAAGTTCTGCTATAAAGTAATACAAGTATCACTACTGCTAAAATGAGTGGGGAAATAGATGGATACGTATTTGCTCTGCTTTGTTTTAACCTCAGCCTACTAAAAAACCCCATCTTTTGATCAGAATAAACTGTTTTTAGAATATCCAGATGTTTTATTCACAAAACTGGTGATTGATCTGTTTGCAAAACTTTTAACTCTGAGCACCAGTTACTGCAACACTTCGATACTCAGATCACCCGCCATGGGCAGGGCAGCCTGGCAGAACCGAGCTACGTGGCTTGGAGATGAAAAATCCCTATGTTTTTAATAGGCTGGAATAATTCCGTAACAATCCAGCATGCACTTAAAATTTAATACTGGGTTTGCTGCCAAAGTGATACACTCAAAGTTATGTTTGTGTGCCTCCGTGTAGGTTGAAAAATGGCATTTATCCCAGTCGTAGGAAGACAACTTCTGTCAAGTGCACCAGAGCGTGGTCTGCAAAACCCCAGTGCTTTTACCTGTGTTTCTGGCTCTGTGGCTATAAAAACCGTTTCTAGAGGGGGAATTAAAAAACTACTTCGAAGTTAGACCTAGTTCAGAGCTGTACCCATTTCTGGCCTGCTGACACTTCCCATTCCAGTGAAAACCCAAACAATAAAAACCCCCAACCATACGAGGAATCCCGCCTTCCCCCCACCCCCCTTAGTTCTTCCATTCAATCTTTTCCTAGATATTCTTGTACAACCAAGTAACACTGCTGTCTTGTGGAGTCAGACGGAGAGTTATAGAACACATCCCCAGCTCCAAATTAACAGAGAGCCCAAGATGATGCAGGATTTGTTGTTTCCCCTTGCTCTGAGGCTGCTTTTTAGCACAACTATAGTTCTACCCTGTTCATTTTGTGATAAAGTAGTAACGGGTGGTCACAAACAACAGTGAGTAGTTGCACTTCAGTTCTCAAACTGATAGTAAAGTTTTAAAGGGAGGGGGGGAGACATGCTCCTTAGACCCAGCACAGGGAATGTACTAGCTACTAGTTTTATTTGTCCAGTATTATTTTCCATCTCAGCATAGTCAAGAATAGTTGCAATAGGGATGAAATTAACCCCAAATTTCACATTGCTGAGCACTTAAAGAAGACAAAAGACAGCTCTTTACCGCTGAGAGTAGCTTAGAAATAGTATCCTATGCTAATTTGCAGTGGCAGAAATGATGGTTTAAATCGGATCTCATGACTAATGTATGAGTTCCCAATTTTCTAGATTTCCAGCTGCATGTCAGAGAATAAGGGCGTCTCTCTGAGATGATTCTGGGTCATAGAGATATGCTTAATGGAAAAAGAAGAAAATAAAGAATTGGAAGTGCGCATCTCATGGTGCTAGTTGGAAAATCCCCATCAATTAAAACTGTGCGAGCAATAGCTTTGTTTGCCAAATGGTTCAACACTTGCTTCCCGGGATGCTGTTCCCGATCCATGAATCACTCCTGCACGGAGGCAGCCACCGTCCGTCCGCTCGCTCGCTCGGAAAAACGTTCCTGCCCAACGTGTCATGTTTCTGCCGCTGTTTAAAATAGAAAGTTCAGCCCGGTCTCCGGGCGGCACCGGGCTCCCCACTCCGCTCCCGCGCGTTATGCAACAGTTGACACGGCAGGGAGACACGGCACACGCCGGGCCCCGGAGCCC
>NW_009928851.1:0-16347 GCF_000696875.1 Nestor notabilis
ACTTTTCCTCCCTTTTCTTAACCTGGTCCGACGAATTTGCTAACCTAAAAGCTTAACCCCGACTAATCAAACACCAGGGGTGGGGAAAAAATGTCTGGAGAGAGGAGAAAAATAACTTGATAATTGGGGATTTACTTTTTGGGGGGAGGGTGTTTTAGAGGTTTAAAATTGCAACTTAAGAGTTGCAATTTTTAAAAAAAAAAACCTCTCAAAATTTTGACACCAAATACCTGTTTTGCGAGAAAAGCAGGAGCAAAACTCTCCCATGTTTCCCAAGTCGCGACCATGAAGTGAGAAGGGAGACGCCGTCCTCCTGCGGGTGTCCCGCCGCCCTGGGCACAGCCCGCCCGCCTGCTGCAGCCTCTGCTGCCCTTTGTAGGGAGAGGCCTAAGGAGAAGCGAGGAGCGTTGGCCATGCACAGCCTCGGCTAACCGGGCTTGCTGTGGAGTGCAGCAGCAGCTGAGAGAGAAGGATCCCCGGGGGATCAGCAGCACAGGGAGCGTGTGAGGTGCTGGGGGATGTGTAGGGCTCTCCCACTGGTAAGGAGCCCGGGTTTGGGGCACTGATTTGGGTTTTAGTCTCTAGGTGAGATAATACTGTCCTTTAAACCCCTGCCCACCCCTCGTCTATGGCCATCATGATCCCTCTTCTCTTTGGCAGCAGTAGCCGCAGGTCAGTGATGTGCCTGATGATGAGCAGGATGAAGCTAGAAATGAGTCCGCTGTTTTTTCTCTTTGCTCCCCTGCAAACCATCACTGTGTTGTCTGTAGTCGATTTTGTTGTTGGCAGAGAAATGTACCTCCCAGGATGTGCACTCCTCCTTTGCACCCTTTTCTCTGCTCTCCACCAAGTGTAATAATCCTAAAGGGGGGAAAAAAAGAGGCGGGCAACATAGCAATAGTCGAAGGCTGAGAATAATAATCAGTAGAGTCATGGATCTGGCTGGGGTAAAACGCAGTTTGTAATTTCAGCTTCACTTTTTTTTTTTCTTTTGTAAGCAGAGCAAAAGTACCCCCCTCCCCATGGATTGGGCTTGTGCCAGTTGCTTTTTATTGTACACATAAATTGTGATTCCATTTGTTTGTTGGTTCCTTTTTTTCTTACCCACTTATTCCTGCAGCTAAACTGTTAAATTTTTTTTGTCTTAAAAATTCTTAGGGATTTTTTCTTGGTTTATTGTAAAATCCCTTTTCCAGCTATGGCTGGGCAACTACTTACTTTGTTCCTTGACCCCTCCGAAAGGCCATTTTCGTAAAATATTGCCTGAGGTGTGGTTTTGGGTTACATTAGCATTGTATCTGTTTAGTCATATTAGCAGGAATCAAACGACTTGTTTCTGTTGTACTTGAGTCTTACGAAAAGGTGCCCATAGTTTAGCGACAGTTTCCAAAGGCTTTAGTACCACCTGTGTTACAAAATGGGGGACCCAAACTCCCGAAAGAAACAAGCTCTGAATAGACTTCGTGCTCAGCTTAGAAAGAAAAAAGAATCTTTAGCTGACCAGTTTGACTTCAAGATGTACATTGCCTTTGTGTTCAAAGACAAGGTAACTTGATTTTAACGTTTTATGCCATGTTGTCTGTTGCAATGCGTATTAACTATGCTGTGTAAAGTCTTGGTGCTTCATTGAATCTTATGGTTTATCCTTCATAGATTCCATTGTATTTCTGTAATTTCTCTTTTAATTACAATATTTACTTACCTCATGTTTGTCATTTTGGCTTTTCATGTATTTGTAGTTTTGTAATGCAGAAGTGCCAGTTCCTCGTTAAATGATTACTTGATAACTTCTGAATTGGAGGAATGTTTTTCAAAGTTAATACTGTAATATGTTAATCCTAAGTGGAGTCTGAATTGCATAATTGTTGGCTGCGAACAGTTGAGTTGAAAAGGGAGATCTGGTTGGTTCGATTGCTGAAGTAACTGCATTTATCTGGTTAAAGCAGAAGGGAAGACCTGGCAGTTGAAAGGAGGGGTTGTGAAATGCAGTATTGAAATGGCCCAAATGTGCAGGCATATGTGAAACTGCTGCTACCATTTTGAAAGGGAGCAGGGAAGCAAAAGAGGAAGTCTTTTGCTTGGCTGCTGCTGCTGAATGCTGCGTGTGTGGGCCAGGGTGGGGAGCCTGGTGATATTTCTAAAGCTAACTATAGACCCAGAGTTTAGGAGAGTTTCTGTCCACAGATGGTGAAGAAAAGTAGGTGCTCATAGTAAGAGAATGTGCTGAACAAATGATGAGGAAGCGAGGATAGAAGCAAATGGTAGCAGAGTTCATAATGCAGGAAGTGCATGTAGTTGAGCACTGAGATTGTTTAATCCCCTCAAATGTATAGTTTTTGCATTTGCTTTAATAGCTGTGTGTGTGTTTTAGTGAAGATTGTTCTCTGAACTTTAATTGAAAAGTTTATTCAATTCTTAAGTTCAATTTGCTTTTGTTCTTCAGTTCTACTGCAAACAGATGGATATAGTGGGATGTAATTTCCTGGTACAGTCTTGCAGTAATAGAAAGAAATGTGAATGTTTAAGCAGGGGTAACAATTAATGTAACAATGATAACAATTAGATGATTAACAATCATCTAATTCTTAGATGATATGACTGTAATGGTTTCAGCTGAAGCATTAATACTACTTTCTGGTTGCTTTGTAAAAATTTGTTGCAGATGCCTGTTTTAAATCCTATAGAATTTGCTTATAGTGAACTGAAGATGTCCATCCAGTGCCAGTTTGCTTAAAGTAGATGTATAGCTCAGCCTAGCTTGGTTGTCGCGTAGCAGTTGCTCATTATGTATGTTCTGGCCGGGGGCATGGGAGGCTTTTTGATAAAATATGCTTTGTCTGTCATGTAGTTCTTAAATAGGTCAAGACTTCTCATGAGCTACAAGAAAGATGTTAGAAGCAGATACACAATTTTAAGCAATTTTACGTACAGCAGAAAGTGTTCTTCCAGATTCCCCATAATGTTTTGGCCTTGCTTGAGAGAGACTGAGGTACTTGTAGTGAGTATAAAAATTACTTAGCAAGTCAAAATAGTCCTCCTTTGAGAAGGTTATGATTCACATTGGACCTTGATCATGCACTGTTACCAGATGTGGCTTTGAAAGACTTCATAAAAGGCCAGCTTTAAAGTATTGTGTAGGGGGAAGAAAGTGTAGTTTGATTTGCAGAGGCCACTTGGTCAGCCCAAAGTCATGTATTCCACGTGATAAAAGGGCAGTTCTGTTAATGTTTAGATACAGCTTTACTGTTTGCAAGATTGGCATGTAAATCTGCATTTTTGGAGACTACAAAAACATGTTCATTTTTCATAGAAGCTGTTGCACTGATTCTGTTTAATTTCTAAAATTTTACATGCCACTTCTAGTGTGGTTTGTGTCTATGTCCTAACTTAAGCGATGTGCACTTCATATGTGAATGCTAACAGAAAATCACAAATGCTGACAAACTGTTACCTATAATGGCATAGAAATGATTGTAATCTTCATGTAACCTGTGCTTCTTTCAGAAGAAAAAGTCAGCGCTTTTTGAAGTGTCTGAAGTTATACCAGTCATGACCAATAATTATGAAGAAAATATCCTGAAAGGTGTGCGGGATTCCAGCTATTCTTTGGAAAGTTCCTTAGAGCTTCTGCAGAAGGACGTAGTACAGCTTCATGCACCCCGCTACCAGTCTATGCGCAGGGTAAGGTTCCTGTTTACACTTGCTGAGTTTTAGTTTTCAACATTGTGGTGCTCTTTGTGGCTCTTAGGGCTAATTCTGCTTTTTTTTTTTTTTTTTTTTTTTTTTTTTGTCTCTTTTGCTGCATGAGGGTTTTGTGGGCACGTGCTTATGGGGTCTGTTTTGAAGGGTAACAGTGTATGTATTCTGTAAGCCTGTTTAGTATATACATAGTGCTCCAGCTTTACCCGTCATCTATCTCATTCAACTATGCTTAGGGAATTATATCTTCTTGCCATCCTTGTTCTTTAGGAGTCATGTGTTAGTTCTTGCAGCAGCTCTTGCTGCACAGCTAAATGGTTTTGCATTACAAACATCGGAAGATAGACAGTCCTTGCTTATGTTTTCTTAAAAGTTGGAATTTATGTTAACTGGATACTGATACTAAATCTCAGTGGAAGGCAAGGAAGACTTTTTACTTGGGCTACAAGTAAAACAAATGGGACATTACACAAATATGGTAATAAATACTACTTTTCAGTTATGTGCCTTTGTAGATAAGTTGCTGATCTCTATCTTTGACTAATGGAGGGAATCTAAGTACAGAACTTTGCTACTTACAGGATGTGATTGGCTGTACCCAGGAGATGGACTTTATTCTTTGGCCTCGTAATGATATTGAGAAGATAGTCTGTCTCCTGTTTTCTCGGTGGAAAGGATCTGATGAACCCTTTAGGCCTGTTCAGGTATTTGTTTTTAACTTCATTCAGTAACTTGCACCTGGAAGGGAGGATAAGTACTCTCTCTTTTTAACCAATTCGTTGATAAGTTATGTGTCTTCTGTAGATGCTAAAGTGTGCTCTGTTTTTATTCATGAAGCAGTCAGTGTTTTGAATGCCAAATTTGGTTTCCTATCTTTATGCACTGTTTTCTTAACACTTCCAAAGTTCACATGACTGAAGGACCTTTGCAAATGACATGTTTGCAGGTGCATGTATCATGGTAGTGTGTGGCTTTTAGTAGAGTTGAATCTTTGTCTAAATATGATACTGTCATTAAGGTTTTCAGAGTATCCCGAGTTGCTGTATTTTATTGAAGAGAATCTGAGATGGTTGGAATTTTTGCAGTATGATTTTACCTTGAAATAAATTGCAAACATTTTAGACTATTTTTTTTCCAGTAGCCAGGTTTAGCTGTTTGCATTCAGATTTTTGAACAGTTATATTTATTTTCCGTGCCAGTTCTGTAGTAAGGAAGCAGTGTGCTGTATTGTTAATGCACAAGGATATTCTGCCACAACAAGCTAAATCCAGTTTTATGTATGCAGTTGAAGTTGTACCTTTGAATTTGTTAGTATGTTGTTGCAATGACTGATGTCAGTGTTGGCAGAATGAAACTTGGGAATTCTTTCAATTGTGCCAAGACTCAAGTGTGCTGTTGTCTCTGTGGTCCCCAATTTCTGTTTTTCATAGAAGAGAAGGAAAGAAACAAAAGTGGGTGTAAAGCTCCAGATGGGAGGAGGAAATCAGTTGGTTAAATGTGAGCTTTAGTTTCTTAAATATTTTATTCCCCTCATCTATGCAATGCAGGCCAAGTTTGAATTTCATCACGGTGACTATGAAAAACAGTTTCTGCATGTTCTGAGCCGAAAGGACAAGACTGGAATTGTTGTCAACAACCCTAACCAGTCAGTGTTTCTCTTCATTGACAGACAGCACTTGCAGGTAACCACAAAATGCTTTTCCTTCTGGGGAACATCGGTGGTCTTGCTGCAAAATACTGAAGTAGAAAAATTGCTCATGCGTTCATACTTGAATTTCAACAGTCTCAGAGGAAACTCATGCTATAAATAGGATTAATATGTGCAAAAATGAGCTGTGGGCCACAGATGTGTTCACACAGAATTAATTTAAGGGTTTTGTATTAAAAATTAAGGTCTTAAGTAGGCTTAACAGTGGTTTGGAAAAATTAAAAATAGGTGTAACTTGGGTGATACTGTAGAAATTATTCAAGTGAAGAATTAACAGAATAGTGAAAATATTTTAGGTGTTAGAGGTCAGACTTATAGTGAGTTCAGGCTGCTTATATGAGTGAAACAGTGGCTTTTAAATGTCTGTATTATTCCCTCACAACCAGAGGCAAGCTGAGGACTGGGCTGGGTTGGTTTGGTGTCTGCCTCTTAGTCTTGAGTTAACTTTCATGCTTAATAGATTTTATTTTCTTTGCCTCTAGACTCCAAAAAACAAAGCTACAATCTTCAAGTTATGCAGCATCTGCCTGTACCTGCCACAGGAGCAGCTCACTCACTGGACGGTTGGTACCATAGAGGATCACCTCTGTCCTTACATGCCAGATTGAGGTTCTGGCCAGCAGAATGGGGAAGATCACAGAATGCAGCAGTGGATTTTCACTTTCCTCACCACTTTATTCTTTCAGAATTTAGAAGAAAATGGACTCATGTTCAGAACACTATACATTGTGAACCTTGATCATCCTGGATTTTTTTTATCATTTGTATCTCAGAACTTTACAATTTTTTTTAGATGTTTTCTGCATGGACCTTGTGAAAGAGAGGATGCTCTGCACGTTCTGCACTGCATCAGCATCTTGCTAAAATGTGAAATGAAGGGACTGTACACTGAAACAAATGTATCTGAAAGCACAAGGTGATCATTTGTGGTGGTGTTCCCATTTGTGCTGGTCATGCCCCCTAACATCTGTAATGTTAACCATCAGTATTCAGAGGGTGAGAAGTGAATGTAACGGGTATAAAAGCCTTACAGCTTTGCTGTTAATGATTGTATCAAAGAGCACTATCAATCATTTTAATGAACAGAAAAGTGGCTATTACAATAGGAAGTAAATGCGGGAAAGAAATCTGTCTTAAAAAAAGGCATCTCATTTAATGTGTAGGCATTTCTTGCCTCTTTTATGTTGCTGGGCCATGTCTAAGTTTACTGGCACTTTTGTTTTGGATCTCTTTCCCCAAGTTGCTGTATAACTGTATGAAGTATTCTTTCAAGTTAGATGCATTTATACAGATGAGGCAGACCTGGAGTCTGAAGTTGCTAAAGCAGCTAAAATTTAATAAAGTAAAATAATAGCTGCAGAAACAATGTTGGTATAGGATTATTTTTTCTTGAGAGTTGAGACTTGTAAACTTGCAGGTGAACTGTGCAGGAAATACTGGTTTCTAAAACATTTCTTATGGAAAACCCATTGAGGTTTTGGTTTTGTTTTTGTTTTTTTTCCTTTTGGGCTAGACGTTATAAAACAATGTAAAATAGTGTTTGGAGTGTCAAAAGTTGGTTCTGACAGAACATTTTAAGATTGTGCAATGATAAAAGGAAGACTACTGTATAGTTTTAATGACAAAGAAGGCTCTGCTTAAGGGTTGAGTACTTTACTGGAGTAAAACTGCATAAGCCTGCTCCCTTTGGATAAAACTAGTGCTTACCTGTTTAAAACTTGTATTTAGCTTTTATTTGGAATTGGAAAAAAATTGTAACTTAAATAAATTAGATGAAAGATGACTCTTTGTATTTATGGAAATCCTATGAATGGGATTTTAGCAGTCTTGCATCTTGACAGTATCACCCACTGCAAACACTGAAAATAGACATGCCTTAAAATGGTATTAACAAAGATCAGCAGCAGAGGTGTTCTTACGTATGTGGGTGAGATGTTTGTTTTGAAAAGTAGCTGTCAAACATACTGCTAGCATACTACTGTATTGGTATGTGGATATTTCTAGCTTCTTCATGATAAAGTCCTCCAGGCTAAACTGGAGCACCCTAGAAAAAACACCACCTGAAAGCTGCAACTTCACTTTAAACGCCTTAAGTCACAAAGAAATACCTTGAAAATGCTGCTTTACAGAATGTGAAGATTTTCTAGAATGTTTAGTAATCAACATACCTGCTAATAGTACTTAAAATTTCCCTTCTCTGAATGGCCTGTAAGACCTAATAGCAAGCGTTCACATGAAACTCAAGATAGGTTTTGGAAGGTCCTGACTGTTTTAAGTTTTCATGAGTTTGGATTTTGCTTCCCAAGTACACTCCCTCTATTTCTTCTTTATGTGTCATTTTGGACCTCATCTCACAGCAGTGAGAATATGGCTCTAGTTTTCTTGGTTAGCAAAGGAAATGAGAACAGTTCTTGCATTAGGGATTTTTTTCTTCGTTTTGGTTTCTCTAGGCAGCAGCCTTGAGATGTTGGCCTGCATACAAATGCTTTAAATGTATGATCCTGTCATTCTCTGTTACAGGAAACAACCCGTTCAGCTTATTCACTTTTTTAGTTTTGTATGGGATGTGTAAGATGCACAAGGCTACTCATTTGTTCTTCATGACAATGATCCCAGACCTAAATACAGTGGTGCTTTCTTGAGCGAATATAGCTGTATAATACTAATCAGTTAAATGGGGTCTGTTCTACCCAGCTAACAAATGTTGCACTTCTGCTGTGCTGTCTAAGTTGATAGCCTTCTGCATTGTGTAAGCAATGGAGGAAAAAAATAGACAAAGGGAAACAGCAGGCTTCAGAGCATGAGAATCTCGGGGAGCACATGAAAGTTTGTTCCTAAATCATTTGGTGTCTTTGAAAGGTGTCTTTTTCTATGCTTACGCAGAATGACTTCTGAAGGAAAAGGTTAAGCCTGAAATTGTCCTGCTCTTTCTCAGTAGATCTTCCAGTTCAATCTCAGAATATTCTTCCGTTCAGTTACTTCAGCAGAATGCCCTTCAAAAGTGAATGGAAGCAGTTCACAATACCTAGGTTTTGGTTTCAGGCCCTCTTGGTATCAGCCCTAGTGGCTCTTTGGTAGGCTTTCTTAACTTCAGAGCCTAGGTTTTATCTCACAAAACCAATGTTCACAAAGCAGTTTGCAACTTCGTAAACCAGAGTAGTTGATTCAGTGGACCTGCTTGTAAACAAAAAGGGCTCTTTCCCAAGACAAGAATTTTGGTTACTACGTGCTGTTGTGACTCCTTTGGATATGCTAATAGCAAGAATTGAAATGTGCTCAATATCTCACCTGCATATGTGAGTTTTGCCAGGCTGTTGGTTGAGGATTTGTCATGTGAACTTGGCAAGTGCCAGTGGTTCAGCAAAATTTAAGTAGGCAGAGGCCCATTAAACCTTGCATTGAAATGAAGTGTCTGGTGATGGGAATCTTGTGTCAGGTGCTTTCCAGATAACGAGAAACTTCTTAAATGCCATAGCCTGTACATGGCTCCGTACTTCCCCTTCGTTTGTCAGACCTCTTCAGCTGCATGAATGGTTATCAAAAATACAGCTAGATGGACAGAACTGCTTGTACAAGAGCTGCCCAAGTGCAATGGGCCTTTGGCTAGTTTGCAGTTGATGCCCTTTGTCATATCTGTCGTACAGCACAAATTGCTGCTCAGAAGTCTTTTTGTTACGCTGAAAATGCTGTGTTCATACATCAGGTAGTAGAAACACATTGGGGATATCAGTGTTTCTCTTGCAAAAAGCAAGAAATCAGTCAAGACTGGGGGTAACCTTTGAGCATTGAAAGCTTTAGATCAAGGTACTGATCTCATGCTACAAGTTTATTTTTGGGTTGGCTTTTTTTTCCCCCCCATATCAGAATGTCAAGCCTATTGGAAGCAAAGCTGGTGCAAAGGTGATAATTTTGCCAGTTTCAATTTTCTAGACTTATAAAAGCCCACCTCTGAGAGACATACTTGATCCATGTTTACAAACTGCAAAAGCAGCAGACTCTTCTCTACAGGACACTATTCCGGTCCTTGTGAGTGACCGTATCTCTTTGTTGACACATTAAGGCATAATGTATTAGTTTTAAAATTACTTTCAAACCTACTACAAGTGCCACAGATTCCTGAACTGCTCCTGGCTTGAGAGCTCTGCAGGTGTCTGTCCCTGCCCATGTCTGTTTTGCTGCTGGGAGAACATCTTGTTTTCTGGTGCTCATCACATGCTGAGTCGTTAGGTTACTCACAGTTAATGAACACCATCTCCTGTTGCATCTGGATCTCTGGGAGCTGACAATGGTCACTTAAGGGTTTTTTTTTTTTGCTCCTTAAGTGTGAGATTACTCTAATGCACTGTTACAGGCTTCATTTGAGACTACATTAAGGTTCCTGCCACTAGCATGGTAGCTGTTAGAGCCAAGAATTACTAGACTACATTTACATGCATTAAGCAGATACGTGCTGTGAGTTTCCTTAACTGCCATTTTCTTTTATTAGCCTGGAAAAGCTTCTCCCTTTTTAGTTTTGCACTTACTGCAGCAGCAAATTTGGAAGCTGTATAAGCTTACAGATTCTGGAACAGCTTTCTGAAATGAAGCAATGAGATAAAGGGTTTTAATAGCGTGCTAGAAAAGGGGAAAATTTTAGTATGGGTGTTTTAAGAATGGTACTAGCCTGAGTGGTGTTTATTCTAGAACTCCTTTTGTGGAATTTTTCATTTTGATAATCTTTACATATAAACCACTCTTACCAGTGTTATTATGTGTCCCTTAGTATTGTTAGCACACAAAAAGGATATTTATGCGTAGGGGTTGGCTTTCATTTGCACCTCTGCTACTTGATGTGGTGCTGGTGGTGTGCGTGCAAGGCTTGTAGGTGTTTCCTGTACCTGCCAGGCTACTCTGCTATGCTGCCAAGAGTTTGCATGACTCCAGCTTAAAGGTTCAGGCAGAGAGCAGCCTCTTCACTAGAACTGTAAGTACCCCTAGCTCTTTGCCGGCTGTAGTGCATGATGGCTGTGTGCTTTATGTTAATTTAGTGTTCCAATCTTCCTTCTTGTGGTGTTTTTGGAGTACAGATGAACTTTCTGCTGTCAGGAATGCTAAGGAAGAAATGGCAGTTCCATCTAGAGCAGTAGGTACTGCTTCCTGATGAGTGCACCACAGTGCAGAGTTCATGAAGCTGATGGGACAACACAGATGTGGTAGAGGGGTGCATCAGCTCTACAGGTTAGCTGAGGCAAGTGAAGTGATGTGCATAATTTCTCTTCTGCATGGCTGACTGAACTGCTTTTTAGGGATGAAGATATCTATGACCTACTTCTGCTTGGAAAGGATTTACATATGGAAAGGTCCCTTAATTTGAGCACAATTACTTCATGCTAGAGCACCCACTCTACAAGCTGCTTTTCTGCACTCTTGAAATCTGCTCAAGCAGTTACCGCTTCCAAGCAAAACAAACCAAAGATCCAGAATCCCACTACAGAGGTACAGCCCCAAGGCACTGTTTTGGTGAACAAAAGTTAGACGGTTTGTTTATTTTCTGGAGGATAGACAATGTGTCTTGTTTGATTAGAGCTTGCAGGTAGTTTATTCTGGTTTAGGGAAGAACTGCATATCCTGCAGTGTCCCACAACTGTGGCAGCTTGGAACCAGAGGATCTGGCAACAGCAGTCATTCAGTGCACGTGTTACAGAATCACAAAGGCAGCAACTGTCATCACGTTGTCCCCGAGCACTTAAGTAACAACATAGGAATCAGTCTTTTTTTTCCCATGGCCAGTGAGGTAAGGGAGAAGTTTTGGGAGTCTCTTTCTGCTGGCTAAGTGGATTCTGCAGAGAGAGGATTCTAAAATGGTTAGGGATAAAACGCAGTTAGAAATTCTTCTGTATGCCCTAGAAGTGGCTCAGAGCCAGTCAATGAAGCTGAACAGAATTAAACTGCTGTTCAGAACAGTTACTTAACAGCCTAGTTCTCTTTGCCTCCCCCATCCCCTTTAGGTGCCAATGCTTGCCAATTTGAGAATTGCAAACCAACTATCTCATACCTAAATTGGCAGATTAACCCTAGGTGAAGCAGCTCAGCCATGAGATGGGTGGCTCCACCTGAAAAGACTAATAAGGAGTTAGTCTGGTAATTCAATGCTTATTTCAGCATCATCATCCTTGTTTACCTTCTCTCCAGTTTACCACTGACAAGTTGCTTCTTCCCAAGAGCTGGAATCCTTACTGACTAAATCCTTCCTCACAGCACCTTAATCTGTGACGTGTGTTTGACCTGCATCTGGACTCTTGGTTTTAAATTCCAGTGGGAACAACTCTGTTCCAGTTTCCTGTTCTTCCAAGGGCTCTGTATTGCACAGTACTACGCTGGTGCAAATACTTGGGGGTCTGTCTGAATGCACTCGTGCAATAGTGAAACCAGCACGGAATGCTTGGCTGACCCATATATTGCATGAACAGGGAAGCTACAGTTACTTTCACAGAGAGGCAAAGTGTTCCACCTCATCACGTACCACTACATGAAAAGTGTGGCTGTCTATAAGGACAGAACTGTAGACATCAAGGAGAACAGTGCAGGTGTTTAGTATGTTTAAAAAATAAAAATACTAGGAGAAAAAAACAGCACAATATAGAAGGGATGGCGTCGTTTGCAGCTGTAAGGTATGGAGCTTACAGATGTCTGTCAGTTACTGGATACATAACCTGGTGTAAGATGCACAAGATGGTCTCATCAAGCCACTTTATTTGCTTGTTTCTAAGGGAATTAGGCCTCAATCTGCATAGTGATGGAACCAGGTCAACTCTGCAGGAGATGTGTTTGTTCTGATGCCAGGTGGAGCCATGTACCATTTGTCCTTATAGGGTAATCTATTTTTCCATTACTTCGAGACTCTGCTAAGGTAAGATACAGATTTTTCAAGGTGTAGGTTAGGGTGAAATCAGTAAAGAACAATTCCAAACATTAAGCTTGATGACTGACAGTTTACTGCCAAAGCCATGCAAGCTCAATGGTGACAGTTCCTTCTAAGATCATCCCCAAGCCTAAGCTACGTTGTGAAATAAATTAGGTCAACGTGATGCTGCTGGTGGAGAAGTAACAGACAAGGTTGTCTTAAAATAATCAGTTTAATGAACCATTTTAAAATAACTGGCCTGAATATTAATGGTTTCCCTCTTATTAATTAGGCGGCACTAGAACACTGTGCTGAATAGCCTGTTAAAAGGGAAAAGAGAATTCACTTGTTATTTCAGGAAGAGGGTGTTCTCTGCTTCCTCTCAGCCTGCAACAGTCCTTGGCAGGCTCAAAGGGGAACAGGAGGATACTGTTGTTTCCATGTTGAGGTTTGCTGCCCTTAATTTGCCTGGACGCTTTTCAGTTGTAATTATGTAGATATGATGAATACTCAGTGATAGAATGGGACCATTTAACTATGGTAGGCTCCGAAGCAGCCAGCTTTGATTGAGGGAAGTCATGTGGAGTTGCAGTTGCGACAGTTGCACAAGGACAAAGCAGCCCCAGCAGAGGGAGGTGAAAGCACTCTGAATCTTTTGGCATGTACTGGATTTGTCACCTCCATCATTCTCACCCTCTGCCTTTTATTTCAGATAATAGACAAAATCCCTCTTGTGTACCAGTGGGGTCTAAAGTAGCTGGGGGAGCAGTTTTAATCCTCACTTCCATTTCCTTGCACTCTACTACATGGGTAACCTACGGAAGAAGACCAGTAAATTTAAGAATGAGAAAAAAGATGACGGAGATCTGGAGATGCCAGAACGTGTTAATAGGAAGACAACTAGAACAGCAATTGCTAAACCCGTGTGGTGTGTCCACATGCTATGATGGATCCTCTCTGTCTGCTCATCCTAGTAATTGCAGAGGAGCTGGAGATGTTTAAGAGTCATAATAGAGCTCCAGGCAGAGGAAGCTGTAAAGTGAGAGACGATTTAATACAGTGAAGCATATCGTTCTACTAAGCAGAAAAGATTGCTCCTGTAATAAATATCTTCAGAGAACTGCTTTAGCAAAGCAGTTTCTATAAATAGGATTGAGGGATGATTCTGAGCATGAGTGCAAATACTGGGAAAAAGTAATTACAGATGCACTGTTGGAGAGAGGATGTTGCTATTAGTTCAACTACCCACAGGCATGTAAGGCACGTAAGCTTCTGAAGACAGCCTCAGAGAAAAAGCTTTTGGTGAGAATGCATATACCACAAACAACTGTTATAAGTTTGCAGCTAAAATACATACTGATAGCCTGAGCCCACTGTAGGTATTTCTTTAGAGACCTTCCTTTAAAGGTTATCAACTCTATCATTTGTTTGAAAATGCTTCTGTAAAGATTGCTGATATATTGGTAATCTTGTTCAACTTCATACTGCAGATCAGTCTACATGAACAGGTCACTTAACTCCTGGGAAATAACTTCCTAGGTTTAGGAATGCATAAAACCCCTGCACATTTGATAACAAAATTCAACGCACTGAAGACAATGAGTCAACTTGACATTTTGTCAACAACGACAAAAAGAATTCTGCATGTGCTTTACTAGTGTCAGTTAACTTCTTCAGATCTCCCAGAGAAGAAAAACTAAGGTCATGGGTTATGCAAACTTGCACTACATATGTAACATCACTGTTTTTATTACAGTGTGATAGCCTGCCAAGGATCATCTGTCATCAGTTTTGAAGAAATCGGTTAAACCTGTCCACAACAGTACATGAGGAGGTAAGTCTTCAGCTGAAGAACAGCAGCTTAACTCTACCACATTCAACCCAGGTCAGGCAATCTACAGCCTTAGCCTGGCAAAGGGCTCACCCAATTTATTTTGATATGTCTCTCAGCTGATGATATTTAAACAAATATAGCCAGAACTCAGGTAGGCAGATGTTAAAAGCCCTGATGATGTAACTACATTTTCACATTCAGGAACCACAGGGGGATGATTACAAGCTGGCAAGCTTTTACTCAGTGCAAAAAGATAACAAAACTATCAAATGATATCTGAAAAGGTAGTTTCAGAAAGCTTTATTGAATACTTTTGAATATGTTACAGCATTAGTAAATTACATTTTGTATTACCCTGCTTTACACTCTCAAACCAGTTTCACACACACTTTTACACGAACTCTGTACTACTACCATCCTACACAACGAGTAGTTTAGTTTGTAAGCATATATAATGGTTTTTGATTGTGACTGTGACAGGCCTAAAGACAGGGTTACTTTATCACACGATGACACCGCAGGCAAGGAAAACAGATCTCTCAAAACACTGTCATGCTGATAAACCATATGGCTGCTCCAAAGGCTTGTTCCTTCCACTATCTTGACCCAAAAAAGCCAGATGCATCACCATGCTATCACACTCTGTGGTTCATCCCAAAATAGGCACTAATTTTAGGCTTGTAGCCACTCCAGTGGTAATTAAGAAATTTGTTCGTTTATTATGAGCAAGACAAATTCACTTTATATAGATTAACACAACTTTGTGCAAATGTCTTACTGCATAATGGGAAAAATAATTCTATATGGGATTCTTAAGCCCAACATTATATTTTTTTTTTAAATTATTTTCTTATATTAATTTCCTAGATACTTTGTATGTCTACCTTGTGCAATTAACTTTCCTGTTGCTTTATTTGTTAAATCCACGGTGGCAAATGCAAGATTTCTTCCTTGCTTCAAAATCTGAGCTGTAATCAGTATCTCTTCTCCCATCTTAGCAGCAGAAGTATATCTTCAAGGAAGAGCAAAATGAACAGGTAAGAGACTGTATAGAGCACAAATCCAAGAATATTCCTGCCTTTTTAGATTATCATGAAGGGAATTAGCAAAAGTGAGTAATAAAGACACATCATAAATGCCTGCTTGCAAATCCCCACTTCTTAAAGTCCTTGAGTTCCTCTAAGTACTGCCGTGGTAATTCAGTATAAGAGTTCTCTGAGAAAATAGAGGATTGAAAGAAACCCACTGGCTTGATTCTGAGGAAGAGTCCATTTTGGAGCAGAAACAAATAGGTATCAAAGATCTCAGTTAAAAGGTCAGCTCCAAGTCCTGTTCCAGCCATTGCTGGCTTCCTACAGCCTTTCTAAACTAGTCTGGCTGGTTCAGCTGTAAAATATCTCTGTTACAAAGGCTCCAGAAGGTCATTTCTGTATGGAACCTAAGCATAGGTTAACTGCTTCCCACACCATGGTCAGAGAAAAGTAATGAAAATCTGGGAGGCCTTCAAACTTCCCAGGTTTGATGCTGTTTCCATTCATTAGATAACTCTTTGTTTTTATTTTCACGAGGAGAAGGGTGTGCTTTTAAAACAACCTCTCCAGGGAATAGGAAGACATTCCCTCACAAATAGCCTGGAAAGAATTAGGAAGAATATGATCCAACCATGATTGAGGTAAGGGAACAATATTCAAATGTTAGAATTACAGAGGAGGATGTGTAATTGCTGGATATAAATCTTACTGAGATAAATTTCATCAACCAGTCCATTTTTATCCATGACACCATGTCAAAAGTATTGTCAGTCACACCTAATAGTGATGTAGCAACAAGCCTCATTAGTTGACTGGGGGTATGGTTTCAGTCTTGTTTCGTTCTCAGAAGCTGCTGCTGATCCTCTTCTGATTTAAAGAAACCCAAAAAAATCCTCCTAACAAACAAAAAGTTTGTGTGTTTCTCTCTGTTCTTTCCATTACTGATATAGCTTCCTTGTGCCAATGTTTTAAAAAGCTCCTTCCCCAAAAGGAAAAGGTTGTATTATAGCAATATTCAATATGCAATATCTCACTTGTTCAAGTAAAGCGGTAGTCTGGGTTAAACAAATCTATTAATATTGCTTCACATAACATTTCCAAAAGGTTATGCTACTTGGTCATTTTGGATCACCTCCAGAAACTTCATACTTGATAGTATAAATAATTCAGATGTTAGCTTCTTGTTATATTA
>NW_009928851.1:16378-21987 GCF_000696875.1 Nestor notabilis
GAAAACCCCCATAATCATAGGAGAATTTCAGGTTTTCATTTCCAGTAAGTTCCTAGTCATCACAATGGCAGTATAAAGCTTAAATAGATGCTCCAGTCCCACCCATCCAGTGGAGAAATCAGAAGATACGGGGAGCGGGGGAGAGGAAGGAGGGAACCTGGTAAAGATACAGATCACTCCCCAGACACTTTTAAAGCTTATTTTTCAAGTTTTGATGAGGGGATACTTTCCCAAGATTTTTAATGTTCCAAGTTATTCCAAGTAGGATTGCTTTAGTTCCAATTAGTTATAATCTCTTCATTAAAAGTAATGAATCAAAGCTGACAAGCTGTAACAGCATAAGCAAAAAAGGTTTCAGAGCAACTTTTTTAAAGACAACGTGCTTTTAGATTTGCATTACAGAAAGAACTATTCTCAGCACAAAACTACCTTTAAATCACCTAGGGCAAAGGAATCTTCCTCCACTGAGAAATTCTGATTCAATCTGTAATTTGCTTTCTATGTGACCATACAACAGAGCTAAACTATTTCCTGTTTTAATGTTTTCCCTGTTTCAACATTTTATTGAGCAATATTAAAAGAGGGTTTACAGAAAGCTGCTTACCCTAGTGTTTGAGGACACTCTAACATATCTTTACAAGTGAAGACAGAATTTGAGCTAATTATTTAAGACTAAAATTCACCACATTCTATATCAACATCCCTTCACATTCTATGAATGAATGGGCACAGTCTCTTAAATGTGTGTAACAAATAAAAGATTAAAGTCCAACTCTAATTTCACACCCAAATCGCAATGTGTCAAAATACAACCTCCCCTTAATTTATGAAAACAAGATTTCTAAAATCACAGAAAATACCTTATTTTTTGTTCGTTTGTTTTTCACGTGAGTACTACAGCATAGAAATGATGTACAATGGACTCAGTACTATGTTAGGGGAAGAAGTTAGTACGTTCTGGTAAATATCGTGGCTGATACCTACGTGATGTTCATGTCCACACTGACCCCGGGCAGCGCTCTTTCTGTGTACAGCAACGCTGCTGTTGACACCACATCCACAAGTGTAGCTGTCAAACCTCCATGTAATGTGCCACCTCTGTTTGTGTGCTCCTCCTCTACTTTCATTTCACAAACAATTTTTCCAGGAGTTGCAGAAAGAAGTTTCATCTGTACAACCAAAAAAAAGAATAAAAGAAGCTCACTGACAATAGTACCAACACCCGATACTGTCCTGAATCAAACTGAAAGTAAATCTTGTTTAACTCTGGACTCATGAGACAAAAGATGGAAAATATAGTAATTAAACTGTCACATTAGGTATTTCCATAAATTTTGAGCACAAGATTGTTGCCTTAGAAAAAAAATGTCTTTCTAGTGCAGATAAATATTTAAAACTGACAGCTTAACAAAGCTTCAACGCTTGCTATGCTCTCAGGAATTGCTTAGGAGACAACATTCTTCTTGCTTTAATCTGTGACTGAAAAGCCAGATTAGAGGGAACACAAAACTGCTCTGACTATCTGTATGTACCACACTTGTGAAGGCATATTTGTTAGCTCACTAAATGGAAACAAGACTGACAGTAATTCATTAATAATCATTCTACCAGAGCAAACTCAGTAAAAATCAGTATTTTGAATGGAGCACTGGAAATGCTAATCAGATTGGCATCCCTAAGATGAAATTCATATTCCTTGGCAGAAGTATCCAAGGTTGTATCACACTGTATTACAGCACCATGATTTGTGTATAAACTTTTATTCCAGCCCATAGGTTTAAACAGAAAATTACAGTACATCTATGGCACCATGTTTCCTCCTGTAACCAACACAAGCAGCTGGATTTCTGAGACCACAAAGTTACTGTGATTCAGTCAGTAGCATTATATTCAAAATCCGAAATACGTTCAAAATCTGAAAGCAGTTGCAAAATTGTGGTAAGTTTGGCATATATATTTACACCTACAACTAAGACTTTGAAGTACCTTTAGACTGTCACAAGTGAAATATGGGCATATTTATTATAATTCCTACTGATTTTTTACACTTTTTTTAAAGTTACATGTTTCCATACTGTATCAGCTGAGCTGACTCAAATCTTTTTAATCTTAGATGGAATTAAGATTGAAATGCCTCCTGTTTCGCTATTCCTTATTTATGATGCAGTGTAAGAGCTCAGTTTTAGCCAATGTCCCTTTCTGAAAGGCCAAAGTATATACAAATTTCGCAGAGAAATGATACTAAGATAAATGATGATGTAGTATGCAGTCTGTCTGTGAATGCAAAAAGCTGGAATTAAGCAGAGGGGAAGGAAATCACTGAGGAAGTATCCTAATATAGAAATCGCACCTTGATCAACAGAAGTCCCAAGTCCTAAATCAGGCATGCTGTGCTGCACTGACTGAAGGCCTAAGTTTCTGACAGATCTAATGAGGACTTCACTGACGCTTGACACTGGGAGCAGATGGCTTCTAGTACCATCAGAGAGTGCTCCAATCCATCGGCAAGGCGAGCATCTGGTTTCATTTGTCATTGCTCTGATCTGGCAGTAGCTGCCTGCTCTCCTTGACGAGAACAGTTCTGTATATGAATGCTTCCAGGACTTACACAGCTAGAGCTGCTGGTGTGTACTTCTCACAGCCCTCCTGTGCTTGCCTTCCCACGCCTCTGTCTCGGTGAACAGTATGCTGCTTCAGCTCCCAGCCACTACTGCGATGCACTACTACCTTGGAGAAAGGGGTGTAAAACCCACAGTCGTTAAGCCCTGTGTGGATGTCACATCGGAACAAAACCAGAAACTAAGTCTGTTGCTGGAGCTGGGAAGTTTCAGACCGGAATCTGTCTTCTCCAGAACAGGAAAAATCTTGAGTCATTTCCTTACGGAAAAAAAAGCTTCAGGTATCTCCCAGAAAAAAACAGCAAATTGTTTAAATTCAAACAAAATGGTACTTCTATTGTTATGATTTTGTTCATAGCATCATAATTCTAGGAGACTGCAGAAAAGGCCTGAAAGTATTTCAGAGCAAGCTTGTCCTAGGAAGCCTGTCTCCTAAGGCTCATTTCCAGCCAGTTGCCATTTTGAGCTGAAATACTGCATTCGCTCTCCGCTTAGTAGAGTGGTAAAGTTTCACGGTAAAGGAGAGTAATTATCATGGTGAAGGGGTGACTAAGAATTAATTTGACTCTTTATAAATAAATGAGCTTCTTAAGCTTTATATACAAGATCAAAATGTCTTGGGGAAACAAGACAAGAAGAGCTGCTCTGCAAACAGTTACCTTCTATTAAATATATCGGATCACGGAGTTGTCAACAAAAGCAGTGCTTCAGTATTGCTCCTCTACAATGCAGAATGTGTACATTTTGACCTAGTTGGTTTTCTCACAGCTTATCTGCTCATTTGCAACTTACGTTTACTGGGTTCTTCCATAAAAATGATAAGCCATCACAAAACTCAGAGAATGAACAAAATTCTGTAACCCTGGAAGTACTGCTTGTGAAAGTTTGCCACAAGAAACGAAAGGATGTCAGTTGTCCGATAAGACAGGTTCCTACAGGTAAAAAGCAGGTGCCTTTAAACCCAGACCTCAGCCAAATAAAACCGGGCAACTTCCCATCGCTTGCAGTTTCCAGCAACGAGTTTGAACCAAGCAACAGCCATATGGTGAAGTCTTACTCGTTGTCATTCAGAGTAACTCGCCCAGGAAGAAGAGAGTTTAACGGACTGATAAATGGCGAAACTAATGAAAACATTGATGTCAATGAGGAGCTTCCAGCTAGAAGAAAAAGAAACTCTTCAAATCGTGAAGATGGGGAAAAGACATTTGTAGCACATATGACTGTATTTGATAATACAGTCATTAGATATATTCTTAGATATATTTACTGCATCCCTTCATGTCACAGTTACACAAATAAATAAGAAATTAAGTGGAGAATTCTAGTGTTGCAAAATTTAATGAAACTGCTTCACAGGACCACCCTACACAGTAGCTACACTACTGCACACTACAGATTTTAAGACAACACACCAAAGTAATTTCAACTATTTGATCATAACGTAGCCATACCAGTGAAATACATTTCTTCATACTAGGCCGTGTGTAGAACCCTACAGAGCAGTGAGGTGCATGTGCTTTCAGCTGACTTCAAGGTAAGCTGTAACATGTTGTAACGAGCTATGTTTTTCTAATTTTTAAACAGAGAAGAGTAATAATTTATTTCACACTTTCATGGCCCTGGAAGTTAGCTTAGTCACGGTACTGTGAAGGGAGGAATACTAGTTACTAAGTCACAGCAGGTTATTCGGTAGAATCTTTATAGAGGTACTGGAAGGCAGCTCTTGTATTTTAAAAGTTACTGAGTAACAATTGTGCTTTCATGTGTTACCACCATGGCCACACAACCCCGTTTAGAGATCTTGAATCCAGGTCTGCACCACTGGGCTCCTGAAGTGCCTGCAGCCATGACACCGCGTCAGGGTTTGGCTAACACACCACAGCCTGTGGCCTCCTCCAGCTCCAGCAGCCTTGCCTCTGTGGCTCAAGGGCACTGTTTGCCATGCTGCTGCCTGCCTGAGGCAGAGCCCGACGAGGTATTGCCCTGGCAGGACAGAACAGCTTAGCCAGACCCTGGAATGAAAACATTTGAGAGGAAGAGCCCTGCAGACACCCAGGTCAGTGCAGAAGGAGGGCAGGAGGTGCTCCAGGTGCAGAGCAGAGATTCCCCTGCAGCCCATGGTACAGACCATGGTGAGGCTGCTGTGCCCCTGCAGCCCATGGAGGTCCATGGGGAGCAGATCTCCACCTGCAGCCCATGGAGGTCCATGGGGAGCAGATCTCCACCTGCAGCCCATGGAGGTCCATGGGGAGCAGATCTCCACCTGCAGCCCATGGAGGTCCATGGGGAGCAGATCTCCACTGCAGCGCATGGTGCAGAGCATGGTGAGGCTGCTGTGCCCCTGCAGCCCATGGAGGTCCATGGGGAGCAGATCTCCACCTGCAGCCCATGCAGGACCCCACACTGGAGAAGGTGGATGCCTGAAAGAGGCTGTGACCCTGCGGGATCACGTGGGGAACTCAAGCTGGAGCAGTCTGTGCCTGAAGGGCTGCACCCATGGAAGGGACCCATGCTGGAGCAGTTCATGAAGAACTGCAGCCCATGGGAAGGACTCACATTGAAGAAGGTCATGGAGGACTGTCTGCTGTGGGAGGAACCCCACAACAGCGCAGGGAAGAGCATGAGTAGTCCTGCCCTGACGAGGAAGGCGCAGCAAAGACAAGATGTGATGAACTGACCACAACCCCCATTCGCTGTTCCCCTGTGGCACTGGCAGGGAGGAGGTAGAGAATTTGGGAGTAAAGTTGAGCCCAAGAAGAAGAGAAGGGTGGGGGGAAGGTGTTTTTTAAGATTTGGTTTTATTTCTCATTATCCTACTCTGATGTGATTGATAATAAATTAAACTATTTTTCTCCCACGTTGAGTCTGTTCTGCCCTTGACGGTAACTGGCGAGTGATCTCTCCCTGACCTTAACCCAACTAACGAGCCTTCCACCGTATTTTCTCTCCCCTGTCCAGTTGAGTGGCTTTGGCGGGTACCTGCATCCAGCC
>NW_009928852.1:0-6887 GCF_000696875.1 Nestor notabilis
GGCAAACTTGCTGAAGGCGCGCTCAATCCCACTGTCCATGTCGCCAACTAAGATGTTGAACAAGACAGGTCCCAACACCGATCCCTGAGGGACACCACTTGTTACTGGTCTCCAAGTGGACATTGAGCCATTTACCGCAACTCTTTGCATGCGGCCACCCAGCCAGTTCATTATCCACCGAGTGGTCCATCCATCAAATTGATGTCTCTCCAATTTAGAGACAAGGATGTTGTGCGGGACATTGTTGAACGCTTTGCACAAGTCCAGGTAGATGACATCAGCTGCTCTGCCACTGTCCATCAGTTCTGTAGCTCCATCATAGAAGGCCACCAAATTGGTCAGGCAGGATTTCCCCTTAGTGAAACCATGCTGGCTGTCACCAACCACCTCGCTGTTTTTCATGTGCCTCAGCATTCTTTCCAGGAGAATCTGCTCCAAGATTTTGCCAGGCACAGAGGTGAGACTGACTGGTTCCCCAGGTCTTCCACCTTCCCCTTCTTGAAAACGGGGTTTATATTACCCTTCCTCCAGTCGTCAGGAACTTCACCTGACTGCCATGATTAAATTTTTTTTATTGCTGTACCATGATTAGCTTGGGAGGCTGAAGACAAAGGTAAATCTTTAAAGATCAGCTGGCTCACTACTAAAGTGAAAAGAAAGACTTGAAATAGCATCCAGTCTCAAATGAACTACAGACTATTCTTTATCATTTCAGAAATTGGAAGAAGCAAGGGAGGGGAGTGTACTACATCTGAATTCTTTCAAGATGCTTGAATTTCCTCCCAGTCATGTCTGATGTCTTCTTTCTCTCTTAAAACAAGGAGCCTCCATATTGCCTTCTATAATGCTATGGTTTATACTGCAACACAGCCTGCATGGAATTCTGGACACAGCACATCATTCTATTATAATTCTACCATTCACATTTATTCTATTAGAGTAGGAGGATGAGTAACTGTCTTAAGCAATAATTAAAAGCAGAAGTAAGATAAAAGAGTAGGATAGTGTCCTCATACCCTTAAGAGACATGGAACATTAGCAACAGAGAAAGGCTGAGATTCAAACAAGTGTAATAAATGTAAGTAGTTATATATACAGAGATTTTGACCCCAAGGGGCTCTGGCATACAAAAATACTAAGTGCTATGACTATAATAACCAAATCTCCTCACAACTAATGAGCATGGAAGCAACAGCCTCTCTCTCATTTTTGCACTGGGTACTTCACAGAGTACATAGAAAGCACAGATGGATCCAAATTCACTTATCTCACAGTAAATTTGGAAGCATGAACCCAAGATGTTTGCATGTAATGCAGCAAATCTCAGGTTGCTGGATAACACAGTCTGACTGATAAACACTGTGTGTGTTGGACTTACTTAGTGGAGACCCTGCTTGCCAGTTTTACCAGATAAGGCATTTGTGATCCATGCCTCATTTTACAGTGCAAGCACAAGCTTAAAGTGCTATTGTTTAAAAGGGAGTGGTGCATTATTTTTTAGTATTTTGACAGAAACTGTTAAAAATACATTTTTTTTTCCCTAGGGAGAGGAAGGAAATAGGCTTGGGGTTTTTCTCTTTTCTGGGTCTGTTACTAGACTCCATTGTTTCCACTGTTGTAAAGTCAATACAAATGAACTATGTCAAGCTGGCAAGTGGAATGTATTGCTTCAGGTTGATACTTAGATACCTAGTACCAGCTTATGCTGCCTCACTGAGAAGAAACTGATGTACTGAACCAAGAACCACTGTGACATCAGCAGTGGCAACTTGTATATCAAATTAAAAAAAAAAAACAACCAACCAAACCACCCCCCCCCAAAAAAAAAACAACAAAACAAACAAACCAACCCCAAACAAAAACGGAAATGCAAAATTGGCAGAATAACATCCTCTTTGATGTGCATTTTGAGTGAACAGCATACTCAGAGGTGATTTATACAAGACAATGCTGTAAGTAGTCAAGCTTACAATAGGGGAAACAAATTAAACACAAACATCCCAGAAAGCTAGGTACTTTCTGTAAAATAGAAATAAACACATTATAAAACATGCATTCGCTGACTTGAAAACTTCTTGTGCAATTATCATTCCACTTCATGTCCTAGAAAGGATGTAATGAAGAACTCTGAAAAAAGTTCTGATGTCATACTCTTCTTCTCTTGTACTCATCTGCATCAACTGTGAAAAAAAACCACACTGCTTGAAGATTTTTAAATGTTGGAAGAACTCCTGATTTGCTCAAATTTATCATATGCAGAAAAGACAACAAAACTGAGAGCCACTGTACATTCAAGATTGCAGCAATGCTCCATCCTTGTTCAGCACATAATTCTCAACAAAGATGGCTGGAGAGACCTAGAAAACAAATCTCTTCTAAATGCTCAAGTTTGTTTAGACATCTTCAATGTCAGAACAATCAAGGTAGATTTGGAAAAAACACCCTTTGTAACAGATTTTGTTTTAAGCTTAGTGGTGCTACTGCATCTAGGTCTAGAATTACAGGAACACACTCTTCAAACTCTGTTTCTGAATTAAGCATAGCCACCCTGTGGAATATAATTATTCAATTTGACTGGTTATAGACAGTGAAGAGCTTTTGTTGCTTTGTTGTTTTTTGGGTTTTGTTTTGTTTTTTTTTAAATAAACGTGAATATATTGTTGTTGCTACAAAAGAGCTCCTTATCACAAGCTTTGACTGCATGGCAGAATTTCACCCTATCCCTTAGCAAAGGCAATGCCACTACCCACTAGCATTCATAGTGCAGAACAACATATATTTGTCAGTCCATCTCTGTACTTCAAGGATTAAAGGAGAAAATTTCTCATTTGTTCCTAAAAGAAACAAATTATTTCTAAAAATTCTTTCTGAAAGAAACAAATTCCATTTCAGTAACTGACAATGTGAGAAATACATATGCATTAATCTATCAGTTGCTTGGGATCAGCTATTTCATGAAGTCCTGCTGCTTTTGTAAAAATGGAAGTCATGGTACTGAAAGCACGCAGCATACAACCACGTCATCAATCAACTGCGCATCTATTAAACAAGAAAATGTTGCTGAAAGCACTGAGAAACTTGAAACCAAAATGCCTCGTGCTGCATACTGTTGGTCACTTGGTGCTTTTCTAGACATAAGGAATTCCTCATCCTGGTCTACCCAAGCATCTTGAACAGCAGGAAATGTTTTTGATGCAATTCCATGTTTAAAGACAATACACTGGATAAAAGACAAATTTATTGGCCTACCGACACATCACCTAAAATAAGCAAATAATATTGAGGATCTTAACACGATGAGGGTGTTAATATTACTTTAAAAAAAAAACAAAAAACTCTTTCCACCACAGGCTTTTCACTGCAACCCCTTCATTCCAGGCATAATGCTTCTGGGGTTTCCACTATGGAGACCAAGTCCTCTGGAGAAAACCAAGAGCCTTCCAAAAGTCATGAGAAGATGGCTGGGAGGATAGGTAGGAATCCCTCGGGAATATGGCACTGTGGGCATGGATCACTGGCAGAGGGGCTTAATCCACACAGAATTCATCAGCCACACTAACAAACACCCAAATTTCTACTGAGCAAGTGAAAACATTAGTTAGAAACTTAAAACTGAGCTGAATGCTTACTGGGTCAAGAAAAAAAACAAACCATTGCCTGCCATGATGTAACTCATCTACCAGAAGACAAGCCTCTACTTCAGAGCCTAGCAGTGTTATTGTTTTTCAATGCCACACTTGGAAGAAATGTTTAACAGAGTATATTTTTTCCCCTCCATTATTTCTAAGAATGGATCTATCAGCTATTTTAGTTTAATTCACAAACTGCAAATTTCAGGCAGGTACACAACATATCAAATTTCGGTTTAAATTACGATATTATGTACTTAGAATCATTCAAAAGCACTTTTTTCCCAACTGAAAGCAACCAGCAACCTTTACTCTAGGTATTGTTATAGGCTCCACCTGTGACATGTAATTGCTGACAAAAAAAGGACTTATTTCAAGAGTTGTACCTAAGGATGACCTAATTTGATGATACTTTATCTTCTCAGTTCCTGCTTTCTTAGTCATAACATGACTACTAGATGCACCCATAGGCATGAAAGGGGAGGTACACTGCATTTGCAGTACTCCTGTGCCCCCTAGAGCATTATATTGAAGAACTTGGAATAGACTTTGGGCTTTTTTGGATTGCTGGGGAATGTAACATAGCCTATAGATGTTTGAAACTGATTTAATGTAATGTAAGGTTGAGAAACATATCTACAATATTTTCAGCAAAATTACATTATGTCCTTCAGATGCTCTTTAGGTGGCAGCTTAGTGTAAGAGCTGTTGGACTATTTATAGCAGACTTTTTAATTTCACTTAGGTATAAAACATCATGTGTAGTGAAGGCTTCCATGGTCTGCTTTCATTCACTTCTGCTGATAGCGAAGGCTATATAAAATCTGAAGCAGTAAGATAGACCAGCAAACCAGGCACTGTTTATTAGTTATGATTCTACATACTCTAAAAAGCTGCAGTCAAATCATACTGCAACCATTTAGGAAACAAATATAGTAACACAGACTTACAGTTAGTATAACCTGACATTTACATCCACTGAGAGTCTTACTTCCTGTTACATAAGCTCCAGAAGAACACATTAACAGAAAAATGTTCAGGTAACCCATAAAACAGCCATCTATAATTACCATATTCAGAAAGTAACTCGATGTTCCAAAATTTTGCACACTATCAAAGCACCAATGTTTGAGATAACCACTTTATCAGTGATCAATTAATAAATGGATGCACCTGTATTTAATTAAATGGCACGTAAGCAAAACATAGCCAAGTATGTCTAAAAAGACAAAAGAAACAATAGTTAAAAACAAGCCATGGAATAAAGCTTCTCCTACAGTAAGAAAAGCTGTTGATCAATTTTTCCAGCATCAATAAAAGCAAACAACTTCCTGATCACAAACTGAATCAAAATGGGCAACCATTCCATTCTTTAGTTCTTTGCAACTTTTCTAAAAGCTATTGATAATATTTGACATAAAAATTTTAACCTTACATGCACCCATCCTGTAACAATTCCGTGCTAACTGTACTCATTTTTTTTTGGTCCTGTTCAGTATTTCCCATAGCATGTCTGAGAAATCTATATTCATTTCTTCATTTTTATTTGAAGCATCAGTGTCTAGAGAGAAAAATATACCCCTTTCAATCCAGTCTTGAGTTGTTTTCTCAACAGATAAAGAAGCTAATATACTGCTATATACTGTAACCACCAGCAAAACTTCTGTCACACAGAAGATGACATCTCATAGATATAAGAACACAACGTTCTATTCATTGTGTCTGCATTAGCTACCTTATCTTTTTTGTATGTTGGTATTTCTCAAAGAACAGAAAAAATAAACTCTCTAAAAAATTTTTGATACTTTTATTTTCAGGAATCATACCCAAATTATTTCTCTGTTCTGTTTTATGATGACTTAAAGCTGTCTATCTATCTAGCATGAGGAACTGATAAACGTTTTCCCACATAAACCGCAGTCAGAGGTTCTGGCATTTTTTACTGAGCCATAAAATTCATTCATTTGTCTACTCATTTCAGAACGTACAAAGGCTCCTTTCGGGAAGTGTATCCCAAGTTGTCTGTGGAATATTGCCATTCAATCATTATCATCAAATTATGTCCCGGTGTGGAGCATGACTACCAAATAAAACTAGGCAGCTATTCAGTGCAGAGTGATGACTCTGTTCTGTGTGCTACTTGAAATGGCCCAGGTACTACCAGTATTTAATCAATGATATCAAAGGCTCTTGGTAAATGTAAAAGTGTAATTGATACTGCATAATCAGAGAAATGGACAAAGTACTATTAATGGCATTTATGGACTGGTAGACTATTGTGGAACACATTTTGATCATAGAATCATAGAATCATGTTTCCTTCAGTATCAGCAGGGAGTAGTTTTGTAACAAAGTTTGTAAAGAAATTCAAGATTAATTTTAAAGTTGCATATAAAGTTGGCACCCTTGATCTCAGATGAAAATGCTTTTTAGGGGAAATGAAATTACACCTATCAAAAGTAACTCATTTGGTCAATGGACCATGCCATAAAGCACAGTGAATGTTCTCTTCTTCCTCTGAGCAAAGCCCGGTGAGCAGCCATCCCTGGCCAGGGCCTGCAGGAGCTTCCAACTCAGTTCTGCAGTGGCAGCTCTCAGTCCCTTAAAATTATCGCCCGTCCACTGTTCTAAATATAAACAAACTAATTCCTCATGGGCTCATCTCTCATTTTTATAATTTTTACAATCATCTCTTCCACGCCTCTTTTAAAGCCTCCTCAGCAGCTCAGAAAGCCCCAAGTCAGAGCCCTATGTACTGGGACACTCTCTTTGGAGGCCTGATGAAAGTTCCCAAGGAAGCTTGAGGAGGCCTCCTCAGTTCAGCTTCCCAGGACAGTCAGGAGGAGAAACTTACTAACATGCTGCCAAGCACACTGGGACACAATGGTGCTGCGCGTAAAATCGTAGAATGGTTTGGGTTGGAAGAGACCTTAAAACTCATCCAGTTCCAACCCACTGCCCTGGGCAAGAACACCTTCAACTAGCCCAGGTTGCTCCAAGCCCCATCCAACCTGTCCTTGGTGCTGCAGAGGTCTATGGGAACAGATGATCTTTGGCTTTAATGTATTTGCCTGACATTCAGAACTGAATTTATTCCGGCCTTGCCTTATGTTTCTTGTGGCATTTGGTGCTGTGTTAGTGTAACGCGTTTCCAGCACGAACGCACACCTCGTGCCTCCAAGGTGAGAGGTCTGAGGCAGCTGCAGGGGGGACCTCGGGCCGCTGGGGGCTGCTGTGGGGCCGCCGGGCCAGCGCCGG
>NW_009928853.1:0-2800 GCF_000696875.1 Nestor notabilis
CTCGGGAGCGGAGCCGTGAAGGTGGGAATGGGAAGAAAGAAGTGAGGAGGAAGGTGTTTTACTCGTTGTCTTTGTTTCTCCCCACCCAATTTTAATTGACAGAAAATTACACTAATTTCCCCAACTAGGGTCTGTTTTGCCTGTAGTGGTAGCTGGTTAGTGATCTCCCTGCCTTTTTCTCAACCTATGAACTTTCCCATCCTGTTTTCTCCCCCTGCCTTGTTGAAGAGGGAGAGTGAGAGAGCATCTGAGTTCAGCATGTAACATTAGGTTTAGATTGAAAGAAGAAGAAACTAGCCAAAATAAAAAGTACTTGGGATCTAAAAAAATGGTTTTAATTTGTGTGTCTGTTTATTTGACTTTGAAAACTGTTGAATTTCCCAGGGAGCAACCTGAGAGTCCATTCAAGAAAGGAACACTAAGCACTTCAAAGCGTGTGGTGCGTGCTTTGTATTTTGTGGCCAGTAAATTTGGAGTCTATTTTATAGGTTATATCATACCAAGGAGCCTATCCAGTATATTTCACCTTCCAGATGAAGAGACAATGGAAAGTCAAAGAGGAGAATTCTGGGTAGAGGACTAAGTTGCTGACAAAGGGTAAAGTTTAAATAAAACATGTTCAGTGGAGTTGAATCAATACTTTATTTGTTAAGGAGAAGTAAAAGTACAAAAAAGCTTGTATAACTAGGCATAAAAAAGTGAGAAATCAATTGCAGTTAATTCAAAATGCTTGAAGAGTCACCTATGCCATTATGTATGAATAATTCAGGAACAGAAATTTATTGCAGACACATATTGTTTGGTTTGGATTTAGTTTTGCCCCTTGTTTGACCTAAATCCTGTAAAGAATGATACTCAACTAATTGAAATAACATTTTGCAAGTAAGACAATACCTCAGGGAGATTTTAAGACTAATCCTGAAATAAAATTTGGAAGATAAAGTGTCTGATAAAGTTTATATAAATAATGTTATTTTACAGTGTAAAATGTGTGCATGGGGGTCTTCTCATGCAAATTGTGTTTGTCTGTGGAAAAGAGATCAGATTTCTCCCCCCCTTTCTCAATCTCTGTTTATTTCTCCTATAATGCTGCCTCTCTTTCTCTCAGCAAGTGTTGATCATGTTTGGAAATATTTATTGCCCTCCATTTTTTATTCACAAGAGGATTTCTTTGCAAGACATTATTGAGAATAACGGAAATGAACCACAGTGGTACAAGATGCTTTCAGATGGAGTCAACACAAACATATTATTCATATCCTGAGATACCGCACAGATATTTGAAATCAAAAAATGCATAGGTTGACTATGCCTGTGTTACAGTGACTACCTGTGCTGCAGTCCCTCCAACTATCCCTCAAAAAGCAAGCAACATGGAATCCAAATATACTTCATAACTGTTTTTGGTCTGTATTATATTAGCATTTATTTGTTCTAGTGTAAGTCTTGTCTGTGAGCATCTCAATATTTTGAAAGTACAAATGAATATAAGAAGCAAACCAGCAGCCTCAGTGACAAAAAGGTATCACTGGTTCAGAGTTACATTCAAGTCCAGTGTCAGTTCTGGGGTGAGAAACCAGCCAAAGGAAATAATTTTGCATCTTTCTCACTGAACTGAATAGCTATCCTCAAACAGGAAATTAAAATCATTCACACACAGTAGGAATCTTTTCATTGACTAGAAGATATTCAATATATTGAATTTATTCAGATACAGGTTTTCAAGAGATGCCTGCTGTAACCAATGTAAAACTTAGTGCCACCCAACATCAGTGTCTCCACTGACAGCAGCCAGCTTTAGATATAGCCTGTGGCTAAGGTCTGAGAAAACCAGATGTTTAATTTGAGTTTTAAGATTTGATGTGCACACTTGTCTTCCAGATGGCCTGATCTCTGACATAGTATCATCCTTGGTACACATAAAACTCCCTGGTACCTCTCTGGTGAGTGTGAATATTCCTTGTATGCCTTCACTCACATGTACATACATTCAGAAAAACAAAGCAAAAACAAGCTCAGTTCAAGAGCCTAGAGCTCAATGATTCTTGCATGCTAACCTAACGATGGTGGGATTTTTTTTGGTTCTGTTTTATTTCTAATATAAAATTCATAACAGCATAAACACTTTGAGTTCAAAATCCCCTATATTCAGGATGGATGAAAAAGTTTTGCTTTCTGGGGGACCTCTGTCCTAGCCATTGGGCTGTTTTGAAGACATTTCTTGAATCATAGAATCATAGAATATTTAGGGTTGGAAAGGACCTTAAGATCATCTAGTTCCAATCCCACTGCCATGAGCAGGGACACCACACACTATGTCGCCCAAGTCTCTGTCCAGCCTGGCCTTGAACACCTCCAGGGTTGGAGCATTCACAACTTCCTTGGGCAACCCATTCCAGTGCCTCACCACCCTCACTGTGAAGAACTTCTTCCTTATATCTAATCTAAACTTCTGTTTAAAGCCATTACCCCTTGTCCTACCACTACAGTCCCTAGCGAAGAGTTCTTCACATATCCCTCGGCTCAACATGCTCAGCTTCCATTAATCTCTTTTGTAAAATCTTATATTTGTTAATGCACATAGCATACAGATTATAGGACAGGAAGCCTGGGCGAAGCCTGTGGAACTTTGTGCTCATGCTCCACCGTATCCACAGTAGGAGCAGAACACCACCACTGATCTTTCCCACAGGCAGTTTTTGTTTGTGGAAAACACAGCACAAAGCAGTCACTAAAACTCCCTCATGAGTTCAAGCTGTTAGCCTAGCCAAGGCAACTCAGGGTCTTCACACTACCACTA
>NW_009928853.1:2831-3978 GCF_000696875.1 Nestor notabilis
CTGCCTTATGTCCTTGCAGGTAACTGCACCACAAAGGCCCCAGCTGTACTTAGCTGCCAACAGTGCTATCTTGTTAGGTACTGGTGTTCTATGAACATCCTCTTGCTTAGGATTTTGATTTTTGAGAGGCTTAAAGCAGGGACCATCTTTCTGTTCTCAACTTCTTGAGGGCCTACAAGAGAGTTGTCATGTGGGACTTCTAGGCGCATTGTAGGAAGTAGGATGCACTCTGTTGACCAAGAACAACATTCTTGTCCAAGTGCATGTAGCTCCAACATGAATTTCAACACCCTTGCAGAAGTATGGTTTCTAACCCATAAGTAAGTGCTGCACTTCTGTTGCAGCTTCACTAAACACAGTGTCTCAGTTGGCAACTTTAAACTTTGCTCAGTGAGAGTGTTAAGAGCTCTGCTTGTCTAAGGAAAGAATAATAACAAAATCAAGATCTGAGAAAAGCATTTTATCCTCAATCATTAGTATGATACAGAGGATTCCAGCTAACAAGAAGCGGAGTCTTCACATGAACTTTGCAGTTATAATGGTAGGTAGCAAAGCTGAGAATTGGTGTAGCAGAGAAAGTTAACTGGGATGGAAAAAACACACCAGAATACCTTCATTGAGCTAAGTGGCTTGTGAAGAAAATTGTCATTATACCAAACATTTTTTACTGAGGAATACATCATTATCCTCTGGGTAAATTATTTGGTGATTCAGAGTCTAAAGAAATTTTTGTAATTTATCACTTATGAAACAATTCTTGAGAAGCATTGTATTGCTTTTATGTTCTGTGGGAAGCCCTCTCTACAAGAAACAATCATTTTGAGGACACACAGGCAACTCATACCTAATTTTGTTAACAGAACTAAAATGCAGAGCAACAGTCTCACTGGAGGCTTTGTGAGCTCTGCTAACTCTTGATGCCATTCATCCAAGTCATTAAAGTAATTTTAATCTGGCTGGAGCAGGCGGTGTGAGAACATGCAGTAATTGAGAAGGAGAAGGAAAACCAGCTTTACAGTAAACTGGTCGGCATTTCTTAATTGCTTTAGTTGTCTCAACATTACAATTTGCTAATTTACTCTATGAACATGGTAATTTTTTTCCAATGAATTTTAGGTTTTTACCACTGTAATGCTGTCATTAGGGA
>NW_009928853.1:4009-23732 GCF_000696875.1 Nestor notabilis
AAACCAGCATAGGATAGACTGCATCAGATTGTTGTGGGTTTGGGGAACTGCTGAAAATGTATTTGCTTAGCCAGCACCCTTCTTGAATTTTCTCTACAATATTCAAGGTATTTTTAGATGCAAATATGAAACATTTTTAATGATTTGGGATTGTTAAATTTTGTCTCTACAAAAAACAGTGAGTTTGAAACTATTGATGTTTGTTCAAAAAAGGACGATATCTGGTTTCTCAGGGAAAAAAAGTTTTCAGGTAAAGCATGTTGATTCAAGCAAGGTCAAGCACAAGGGCCATATAACTTTTGGCACATAACTGAACTAGCTAATTTAGGGATATAACTGCCCTACACTCATTAAAATGAATGGAGAGAGAGAGGAAATCAATGGAGAAATATAGGACATTTCAGAGGTCATTTAGATTTCAGTTGAGTAGCATCAATCTCTTTTTCTACAGAGGAAGCCTAAGCTGGCTATATTCCTGTCTTACACATTTCAGTCAGGTGCTCAAACTCTAATGAGAAGGATGTGGGAATAGCCTCTACTGAAATAAAAGGAAAAACTCCTGCAGACTTCAGCAATAGTCAGCATTAGGCCTTAGATCAAACCACTGCCTTGAGCAAAAGCAGATGGCAGCATTGACCTTCTCATTGCTCCAGAGATGACTATGTTGCTGGTGTTCAACAAGACATGGTTATGCAGAGCTGTTGGTAAGCAAATGAAGTGTTTAGCTACCCTTTATTTCTTTTTCTAACATTAATTTGTTGGGGGGGGCGGTATTTGTTTGTTTCCTTTTGTTTTGTTTGTTATGCCTTCCATGTCTCTGTGAGGTACATGTAATGTGCACACTTACTGGAGCAATCACATACAGCATGAATACTCAAGCTTTCTCTGCGTTCCTTGCTGTGACATTTGGACTTTCATAATTTCCTAATGACATGCTTCTCAAAAGCTCTTGTGCTTTATGCTTTCTATTCTTTAGAACTGGTTCTTCCTTTTGGTTTTGGTTTATTCCCCTCCCTGGAAACATCAAATTATTGGGAATTTTATATTCGACCCCTTTTGACCAGCATATACCTTTTTCCATTTTGGAGACCGCACATTCATCTATAATTTTATCAGTGTAGTCAAATTAATACAAATTTTAATAAAAATAGAAGTCAGGTCAGGTTTGAAATCCAATAACAGCAAAGAACAATATTGGCTCAGTAGCACAGGTAAACATGGGAAATTAAAGATATTTTCTTGCTCACCAGATAATCTGATACAATAAAGTGTATATATTATGTATACATTGTTAGCCAAATAAATGCATGGATAAAGAATATAAATTACAAGATGTCTACATCTACTCTCTCTCCTAGTCTGGAAATTCTCTGTAGAGATTACACTTCTGGATCTATGGTTATGAAGATAGTTTCTCACCAGTCTCATAAGCTGCTGTCATGTGTGGCTCCTCCTGAGAGTATCTGTGAGAACTGGCAGAGAATATTAATGTTGTTTTCAGGTATTTGAAACTGGCTTTCTCTGCCAGTACACAGTACATGCATGAGGAACTATCTGTACCCTCTCTGATTAAGACTTTACTAGTAAAGTAAATATCATCTGAGATTTTGCCCTAACACCATAATATGGTTGTGAAGTACATTATTTTTACTGTACCGCTAAGCAGCATTCTTCCACACAAGTCCTAGCCACAGCTCTGATGTTAGCCTGATCAGGAACCATTCCCAACCAGCAGTTTGAGAGTGGTGACTGGGTTTTGAAAGCTGAGAGAGTCCAGGAGCACAGATGTGGGCTTTTTCAAGGTGGTTGCCCTCAGTGCCTGGAAAAGTTCCCAAAGGTATTTACTAGTCCTAGGCATAGTCTCAGTGTTAAAGGCAGCTTTACAAAAATGTGGCAGGTTTTTGGGCCAGTTGTTACATACAGATGTCAAATATCCCAGAAGCCAGTCTAGTTTGAAATCTTCAAAGAGTAAGCACAGATTCAGGGGTCCTTAAGACAGATGTTTTCTCACAGATCCAAGTTATCCTAAGGCTGGAATTCCAGGGATGAAAGAAGAAAAGTTGGTTTCATCCCTTTCAGTTATTAAAAAGCTGACTGTCCCTAGAAACCCATTATAACATCTTGGATCACATTCTTTTTATGTGGAGTTGCAAACTTTGGCTTATCTTCCTAGCCTGGATTGTTTTACAAGGATTTTTCTTGGTTTGAAAACAACTTCTGTATTCTTCCTCACAAATGAGGCGTCTGTACAAAGCACATCAACTGTGTTTTGCTCAGTTTCAGTACAGTGCCTTCTAAGATGACGGTCCTAGCCATTGGCTATAACACCTAATATTGGTACTAGCATACATATGAATATACACATGTGCATGTGCACACACACAAAGGTGCACACATAAGCTTTCTTTTAAAATAGCTCTTCTGTACTACCAAAAGCCCCAGATCAGTAAGACATTATCATTACAATGTTGTTTCACCCATAAGGAAATATGACTGAAGAAATCTTTCTCCATGTGTCAGTTATAGTCCTACATAATGACATGGATAAATATAGCATTAAAGAAACTGCCAGGTTTTATTACAGTCATCGGTTATTATCTGTAAAATTTACCTCTATAAGAATTGCAGGTTCTCAGAGGCAGACCCCCTATTCACAGTGCTGCTGCTCTAAAAACTGAGACCTTTTTCCTCTGTTTTCTCACCTGCACGATATTGCCGAGTTAAGGATCACCAGTCAATTCCCTGCCTTCATGAGCTGAAATCCCAGACCTGTCACAGGGAGGTGTCATCAGTAAAGCAGGGACCTCTATCCTCTAGTTGGATGACCAAAGGGCATGAGAAAACATTGTCCTCCAAAACTCATGTGTTACTAAGATCAGAAGGAAATATTTGGTCTTACTCTTTGCCACAGGTCTGCACTCAGGATTAGGTCACTGGACAGTAACTCTACTTTCCCCACAAAAAATAGTTTTTCTTTTTTCTCTTTTTTGGTAATACATGTAGACTAAAGAAGCAGTTTTCATTATTTCTTCCTCAGGCCCCCAGTATTCATCTGTGTTAGGAAGAAATTGTATAGAGTTCTCTTACTGACCTTTTCTGCCTCTTTCAATACTCTTCTGCATCTGTCTCCATGACTTGCTGAAACCCGGTCCTACATTCAGAGCATGGATATCTGCAGGCAGCTGCACACACTCCTGTCTCTCTGAGCATCCCTTGCCATGCAGCCACAGCTGAGCACTGGCTGGCAATGCCCAGTGGCTTCTTATCTGTGCTTCCCATGTGCCAGAGATGGTTAAGGCACACAACAAAAGCCAGGAGCCTATTAGACACAAATGTGACACTGATGGCATGATTAAAATAGGCAGATTATGGACATGAAGCTTTCCTGCAGAAAAAGGGGATGGCCACATGTTCACTGTGGTGTTCAAGCTTTATAGAGGTGGTTTTGTGTGTGTTCAGCTTAGCTTCTTCTCTATAAAGAGAAGTGGAAACTAAATAACAAATAAACAAAAGAAATCCACAAAGCATAAGACTAATTGAAAGCTTAAACCACATGCTGTAAAAGGTAAATAGTTGTCTTTGATCTTTAAATAGAAATTGCATTGATGCTAATTGGACCACTGAATTTACACCGTCCCTGAGGGCCGAATCCAGTGGCTGTTGTAGGTTATAGGCTCAAAGCTCAGCTACTCCATTGCATGCACATTAGCATAAAAAGGCTTGGCAGCTACTCAGACTCATACTAGGGCAATAAAATCACTGTTCCTTCCCCAGTTATCGCAGGTTCTGCCTTGTTTGCTCAGAGGAGAAATAGGTTTTTATAAAGACTGTCTTCCACCAATGCTGTAGTGACCAGCACTAAGCAAGACCTCTTTCTTTTTCTTCTTTCCTCCTTGTACTAGAGAAGGGCAATTCCTTAACTCAAACATAAATCATCTCCCTTGTGTAGATGTAGGTTTTGTCTGTATTATTATTTTGCCTGAGACCAGACTATTTGTGCATTGTGCTGGCAAAATATTCCTGATATGAATGCAGGTAAACATCACTGACTAAGGAAACCTGTGCCAGTCACAGAAGGATTTGGCCTGTCTTTACCTAAGGAACTTCTGCCAGCTCATATTTGCCAGTCAGGTGTCAGCCTATTGCCACTCTTACTACTGAAGCTATGCCAACAGAAGCCAATATAAAGATGCCTTTTTGGAAGTAAAACCATTCCTTGATTGACAGAAAGGGATATCAGGTATTTGCATGCCTGGGCAACTACATGACCATTCAAAGTGCAGCTGCACATAAAGTAGATCTACCTGTGGGGCAGACCTCAGGCTGTGACAGTCTAGATTTTGGCAAAAAGAAGTAGGTATGAAAAGGTGTGAACAGAAATCCAGGACTCCTGCTGCCTCGCAGCTCTCCCTTAAGCATAATTACATGCTCGTGGAAAGTTATAGCATCTGTTTTTGAAAGCGGTTCTGTGACACTATAGTGTGATATAACAGAATACAGGTTCCTCTGCTCAATGTCCAAATGGAGACAAGTGGTGTTCCTCAGCTTTTGATACTGGGACCAGTGCTGTTTAAAATCTTTGTCTGTGACATGGACAATGGGTTTGAGTGCACCCTCAGCAGGTTTGCCAACAGCACCAAGCTGAGTGGTGCAGTTAGACTGGCGGGAAGGAATGCCTTCCATAGGGACCTTGAAAGCCTTTGAGAGTGTGTTAATGAAGTTCAATAGTGCCAAATGCAAGGTCCTGCATGTGGGTCGGGGCAGTCTCAAGCACAGCTACAGGCTGGGCAGAGACTGGCTTGAGAGCACCCTGAGGAGAAGGACTTTGGGGTATTGTTTAACAAAAAGCTTGACGTGAGCAAGCAGTGTGCACTCACAGCCCAGAAAGCAAACTGTGTGCTGGGCTGCATCAAAAGAAACATGACCAGCAGGTCGAAGCAGGTGATCCTGCCCCTCTACTCTGTTCTCGTGGGACCTCACTTGGAGTACTGCATTCAGCTCTGGGGTCCTCAGCACAGGAAAGATATTTACGTGTTGGAGCAAGTCCAGAGGAGGCCACAAAGGTGCTCCAAGGGCTGGATCTGAGGTGCGGCTTCACCAGTACCCAGTACAGGGGGATGATCACTGCCCTGGTCCTGTTGGCCACACTATTACTGATACAGGCCAGGATGCCACTGTCCTTCTTGACTGCCTGGACACAAGCTGCTCATGTTCAGCTCCATCAATCAGCACCCCTAGGTCCTTTTCCATGAGCAGTTTCCAGCTTACTCTTCCCCAAGCCTGGAGCATTGCAGGGGGTTGTTGTGGCCCACTTGCAGGACCCGGCACGTTGCCTTGTTGAACCTCATATCATTGGCTGCAGCCCATGGATCCAGCCTGTCCAAATCCCTCTGAAAGCCTTCCTATCCTCCAGCAAAGCAACACTCCCACCTACTTTAGTGTCATCTAAAATTTTACTGAGGGTGCGCTCAATCCCCTCATCCAGATCATCAGCAAAGATACTAAACAGAACTGGCCCTAACACAGCACCCTGAGGGATACCACTAGTGACCAGTCACCAACTAGATGTAATGCCATTTACCACCACTCTTTGGGCTCAGCAATCCAGCCAGTTTCCAACCCAGTGAAGAATCTACCTATCCAGGCCATGATCAGCAAGTTTCTCCAGGGGAATGTTGTAGGAGAGGGTGTCAAATGCTTTACTAAGGTCCAAATAGACAATGTCTACATTTAGCTTATTGGACCAAGAATTAATATCTGTTAAACCTCAGATGCCAGCTTGAACCTCAGATGCAAGCAAGGGATGCTTGCCTGTAAAAGCGTGCTGCTTTACTTCTTTAGGAGCAGTTTTCTTTCCAAACATAAGTACTAATAGCAGTTATATCTTTTCATTCTTTCCTGAATTAGCAAAGGGACCTAGCAACATGTAAATAAATCTACATGAGAGGGAGACCTCGTTCAATTAGATGAGACTAGATGAAAGCTAGAAGGCTTATACTGGATCCGATTAGTAGCATGGAGCTAATTTATCTGCTCTATCACTCATGAGACATGTTTATGGTTTGGATATTCATAGCAATCATTAGCATGGATAACTGTTGCTTTATTTTGTGTGAACGATTGACAACATGCTTTCTTCTTTATTTTTTTCCCCTTGCTTGGCTGCTTAAAAAGCTGCAGAGAAACCTCTACAGAGAAAAGGTGCAATAGCTATTATTTCAAAGTACCTCCACCTGAAAGTACAAATAGTTTTCTTTGTCAGCATAAATACCAGCATTTTCAGAAATATAGCCAGTACAGATCCTGTTCCATCTGTGTCATATATGTGTCATTCATGTCCATGACTGCCTGTGCTGTAGTGGAAGGCTGACAGGGGAAGATGCAAGCTGCCATTAGCTGCACAAATTGGCTGAGTGGCTGGGCATACATTCCCCAGTATCTTGAACAGGAACGAAGACTATTTGACAGAATGTCTGAGTAGCATCTCATATAGCTTTTTCCAACTGTTTTGAAGCAAAGTTTTGACTAGCCAAATAAAAAATCCTTGACTGTCATTCAGAAAGTAATCTTTTGCAGACCTAATGTCTATCTGCACCACCAAAGATTTTGTATGCTGAAAACATTTGTTGTTCAAACATTCTCACTCAAAACATAATGGGGAGAAAGGGGGGAGATGGGTTTCTATAAATGATCAGAGTTGGGTGCATAATGATGTTGATGTCCTGAGGCAAAATATCTGATGAATTCCTCTATCCAGCTGACCTGTGATTTGATGTCACCAATTCAGCACACACATGGTCCACCATTATTGAATATCTTAAACTTTGTACAAAACATCATTTGATGACTTGAACTATTTACAAAAGACCATCCTATTTGTCTGTCTCTGCTTCTGCAGGAGCAATTCCTATTGTCCATTCACAATCATCTTAGCGGTGTTCAGCTTGGTTGATTCTGCAGCAGGAAGCTCCCAGCAGAGTGCTTGGAACAGCCAGGTTGCACACTGAGGATGTTATTCAGCACACTGGATCACACAAATAGCTGGTTGAGGGAAATCTGTGGGGCTGTCCAAAATTCCCACACTGGAAAGCTCCTGTAGCAATGAGTCAAACTGGTTGTGAAGTCATCCAAGAGTTCAGTCCATTACCTTGTTTCAGGTGGGCCCATTTGTATCCTCTGTGCAGCCAACTAGATGGAGAGTTTCTGGACCAGTCTTATGGGATATTATGACCTATGTTTACACAGACACAACCTGGATGTGCAGCTCTATCACAATTATAATAGCAGCTTGAAATTGATCTTTATTTCAATTTTATACCTTAAATTTTATAGTTCTTACCTCAACCTTAATCATACTATGAGTTCTGACAACGTTAACTCATGCCTTAGCACACCTTTTTCAGCAGTACCTTTGGATTCAACCTTATAAAGGATGAAGCAGCCTAAGCAGCCTTTTCCATTCATTTCATCATGAATTATTTGCTCTAATCTAAAGGCCAGATACTGAATTTGTATCTGTTAGTTCAATTTTCACACCAGCAGGTCACTTACTCAGAGAATTCACTTAAACAGTTTTACACCATCATAAGGCTTGAAAATGTTGACCATTGTGGCTACCTCATTACACTTGACCTATAATGGTTTTTTTTGGTGGGTTTTGGCTGGTTTCTTAGGTTTAGGGTGGGGGTTTGGGTGTGAGTATGGGGGAAATTTCATGGGATCACAGACAGCCGTCTGATTACCTTTACTTCCTTTATTAATCTGACTGATCCTTCAAGAAGCAGGTCTATGTGCTTTCAAGATTGGGAATTTCTGCATAAATTTGTGAAAACTTTTGAAGACAAAAATACCCCCCCCAAAATGCAATGAATTTCTGCTTTCAGATCATGAATAAACAAGCCCCTAAATAATTTATTCAGCAAACCCTAGCTAAGCATTGACTTTTTACCCACAGCGAAAGGTACGCAGCCAGCTTCAGTGCTTATCTATCTGTATCATTTAAGGTTTAGGTGGCCACCAATAAAAATTGTGGTCAATAAAACAACCTGAAAACATTTTCCTAATCAAAAATATACATTCTTTTCTGATTTAAGAAATAGGATATATTCAAAATCATCTATTCCCCCCATGGCTCTGGTTAGAAATAATACGACCTGTTGTTTTGAAAATGTTGGTACAATAGACCTACTATTCTTACAAAAAGTCAACATGAAAGAACATAAGTTATTCTCTTTATTATCTGTTTTGCAAAATGTAGCGAAAGGTTTGCAGTTTGAACTCAGGATGGGATACTGTATCATTTAAAGAACAGCAGCTGGTGATATTTATGCCTAGCAGAGAATAACATGTGCTCTTCCCTAAAGTACCTCCAACTTTCATCTTGGCAGTGAGCCATACATATAAAAGATAATCAATGGGCTGACTCAATATTTATAATGCAATTCACAAGATGAATCTATTTGTGATTGAGGTAAATCTTTGAACACAGTGCTCAGGTAGAAAATGTCTCAGGACTAAGGGTATCTTAGTTTTGCTTTCTCAGAGACACATACGTAAATAGTGAGTTATAGACAGAGCAGCCAAAGAACAGGGGTGAGGGCACTAACTCCAGTTTAAATAATTCAAATACTCAAAGCATAATGGAAAGAATACAATATGTGGTATTGTATACAGCAAATGTTATCCTTCCTTCTGTGTGTATATGAGCCCATGTGAGTTTTTATGTGTGCCTGATGTTCCTGCTATTTGTTGTATTGTGGTTGTGTACACAAGCAAACAAAGCAGCCTGCTTGAAACAAAAGTTGAAGTTCTTTCCTTCCCATCACTTCTCACTATGATTCCTGAGCATTATTTCCAAACAAAATAAGAATAAAGCAGCCTGTCAAACTTCCATCCAACTTTCTAAGTTACGTTGGGGTTTGTCTTAGAAACCTTTGAGGCTGATGGCAGTGAATCATTTTAACAGCCAGCTTAGCCACTGAGGAGACAGAGTTGTCATTGCATGAAAGAGAGCTCTGCAACATAATAATGTCTGGAGTTCATATTGACATGACTGGAGAAAATTACATAAGCCAAATCTCTAGTTTTAAGGCGCAGCTTTAAGGGCTCTGCTTTTGAAATATGAGCTTAGAAAGTTTTCCAGCCTTGTGATGTACTGCTAATAAGGTGGGAAGACAATAAATTAAATGAACTACTAATATGCTGCCAGATATCACTCTTCACAGATGACTGCTACAGTTATTGCTAGGTACTTTGGCATGAGCCCAAGCCTCCTAACATATAGTCTAGGACACTCAAACAACGGAGCAGCTTCTTGGTTCTGTGCTGCAGTAAGCACTACCAGCTTTGCACGTACTAGGCGTATGGCATCATCATCCATTAGAAAATACACCACACTCCTGATACAGACATCTCAGCTGGGAGCAGTATGAAGAAAGATATTCCATCATGGAAAAATATTCTGAATTATTTACTGCCAGGTGACAGTCTTGCATTGATTTTAATAATATGGACAAATTTTAATCTTATTCAGACTATTTTAATTGGGTTTGGGTTTGGGCTTTGGATTTTTTTTGGAGGGGGGTGGTGGGTTTTTTTTGTTGTTGTTTTTGATTTTGGTTTTGTTTTTTTTTAACAAGGTTTTGGCTTGGTTGCAACTTTGTGGTTTCAAAGAGAATCACAGAATCACAGAATCCCAGAATGGTTTGGATTGGAAAGGACCTTAAGATCATCTAGTTCCAACTCCCCTGTTGTGGGCAGGGACACTTTCCATGAGACCAGGTGAATTCAAGACCCATACAACCTGGCCTTGAACACCGCCACGGATGGAGCATTCACAACTTCCTTGGGCAACCCATTCCAGTGCCTCACCACTTTCGCACTAAAGAATTTCTTCCTTTTATCCAACTTAATCTCCCCTGTTTAAGTTTGAACCCAAGTTCAAACTTAAAAGTAAGGACTGTACTCATTCCCATTTGGTCAAGAGGAGAATTTCCCCAGATCTCGATTCCGTGTTTGAAGCAGAAGAAAGTCTTCATGTTCCATGTATCTCCATGTAGGTGAATGTCGTGGTTCAAGCCCAGCTGGCAACCCGGAACCGTGCAGCCGTTCGCTCACTCCTCCCCTCCTTCCTCCACCCCCGCTCCCAGAGGGACAGGGAGGAGAATCAGAAGATCTCCCACGGGTTGAGGTAAGAGCAGTCCAGTAACTAAGGTACAATACAAACCACTGCTGCTACCAGTAATAATGATAAGAGGAATAGCAAGGGGAGAGGACACAACTGCTCACCACCGACTGATACCTAGCCTGTCTCAAGCAGTGATCTGGGCCTTCAGGGTAACTCTCCCCAGTTTATATACTGGGCATGACGTGCTGTGGTATGGAATACCCCTTTGGCCAGTTTGGGTCAGTTGTCCTGTCTCTGCTTCCTCCCGGCTTCCCCTCCTCCCTGGCAGAGCATGAGACTGAGAAAGTCCTTGGTCAGAGTAAACATCACTGAGCAACAACTAAAAACATTGGTGTTATCAGCGTTGTTCCAGGCTGAAAGTCAAAACCACAGCACTGCACCAGCTACTGAAAAGGAGAAAAAATGACTGCTATAGCTGAACCCAGGACAGTGAAGAAATGAGGGAAAATATGAGATGGGAAATAGAGCAGATGATCTGCCACCACTGCCTTTCCGACAGGCAAAAGAGTCAACTGCATGAATGAAGGAGGGTATGAGCTCACTTACACACACCTTTTTGCTCCTTTACCAGGAGTGGATCTGTCACGGTTACATTTCCCACCGTGAATGGTTTGTAAAGCAATTGAACTGCAATAACTGACTTCAACTCAGGCAGGCTGAAGTAGGCTGAGACTTGGATCCCTGATGCAGACTTATTGCACCCATGTTGAAGAACTCTTGGATAGCCTTAAGGTGAGGTTTGACATGTCCATGTCCTGACTCCAGTCCTGCTTGCTGATGGCAGGTACCTGCCCTACCAGACTCACTGGATTTGAAGCAAAAATAACAGATGCACATGACTTGGGCAGAAATCATGATGTGCTTGGACCACAGGTCAGGGAACTGAAGTATACTGCGAGTTATTCTCTCATATATATTTCTGTAACACACAATGTGTGCTCTACCGTATTCCTGCTATGACAAAAATCAAAGATTCTGGGGTATATATGCAAACTTAGGACTAAGGGGAAATATCTTTCAGACAAATCCTTCTCTATTGCTCCGGTGGGGGTAAAAAATTCCCAGGCAAACTCAGAGAGATAATGGCTTGTATTACATTAGAACTGATTCTCCCAAGACTCATGTTACCAATTTAGATGAGATAATAAGAATTTATTCTACATTTGCATATAAACAGGTAGAATTCAGAAAGCCAGGACTTGATAAATTAACAAAACATCTTATTTCCATTAAAAAATAAATAATTTTCTGAGAGGATCTCCAGAAGAACAAGGTAACAGAGAACAATTCTTGCCTGAAGTCTACAAGGTCCAGCTTAACCCCTCTGATATTACTGACCATTAGATCAGACCTTCAACCACTTCTGTTGTGTCAGGATACATGTATTAACAAAGATTTGCTTCCTGAATAAAAATCTTTTAGTTCTGAATAGATCCTTGCTTTTCCTCCTTGCCTGTTTCTGGCATATCATTATTATGCAAATATCTTCAAAGTCATAACCTTTCTGCACCTAATGCTTGAAAGATCTGTGGTAGTGCTCAGGTGCTATAATGGTGATCAGAGTGGACAAAACTGTCTATAGCCAGGCTCATACTCAGATTAGTTTCTGCTCAGTCAGGTGGAAAGGGTAGATGTAATACTCTAGGAAATTCTGATAAGTGAGAAAGAACATTTTACATTTTGTTTTATATTATTATGGCAAAACTCATCTTCCTACTTTCACGCACTGGGAAATGGGAAAGAAATAGAAACACTGAGAATTGCTAGAGAAAGACGAGGCAGGAGCTTTAGAACCACTCTGATTAATGACTATTATGCATATTATAGTGTGAGTGTACCTACATATTTTCTTTCTGTTCATAAATTAAGTTCTGGGCACTTTGCTTGTAAAGGTAAACACTATTAGTTTTGTGAATGTGTTTGTGTGTATGTGTTTGACACCACTATCTTTCTAAATAAATATGAAATTATCTATTCACTTGGCAGCTAGATCTGAAACAACATGAACTCAAAAAGATTAAATTAGATAATATTTAATTAGATTTGATGAGACTAGAGGTAGAATTCAGGTGTATAAAATTATTTTCCTTAGGCACAAGGTGAGAGATTATTCTTACCTAACCTAAACTGTCTAAAATTTAGCTATTTGGACTATCATTTAGGATCATACTGCTATTAATGAAGAGATAAATGAGCACTTCCAGAAGGTCATTCATTGGATTTTAAAATTTCTGTCTCTGAAAGTCCCAGTCTGTGCATTTGGATTCTCTGTATAGTCTAGATGAGTAAGTTAGACTCAATGCCTAACTTGGAGCAAGTGTGATTATAAACTGTTGTATTTTCAAGGTATTCAAATACAGGTATGATCATTTATTGATCTACCTTACATGCCTACATAGCATCATGTACATAAAATAAATACAGGTGTTACGACACTCTTCAGTAACAACGCTTTTTTACGAGGGTCACGTGCAGCCTGGGAGAGTCTGACGTCATCTTTCTTAGGATGAGATCAGAGGGACTGAGGAAGACCCTCAATCACATAGAAATCATACATCTATCCTGAAATCAGAACCTGGGAGAGTATTTAGGGAAGTATCATCAACTATTTATTTATATTTTCTTAATTTTCATTCTAAGTACCCACAGAGAACCAGTATCAGGAATAAGATATTGAATGGTATTGATATAATACAGCCATTTTTCTTTCTTATGCTCAAGTTGGTAGTATGCTGGGGTTTGTTTTTTGTTTTTTCCACTGAAAAAATGTAAATATATAGTTCTCTATTATTGTTAACAGAGCATTTCATGTTCCACAGTATTTCATGTTTAACTTCTATAGCAAACCTGGAAACGTCAGCAGAAGTTCAATCCCCATAGGTTCTGCCTTCTGTAATTATGTCAGGCTGCATTTTCAGAAATGCTGAACTTCCACTAATCATTGAACTATGAGTACAAGCAGAAAGAAATTCAACAGTGTAGAGCTTGCTTTTTCATCTGGAGCCTGAATGATATGAGATATCAAGGTCTGGTTTTAACCTATCTCCCACCACCATGAGTTCAGCCAAAACCTAAACTGACAGGGATTGCATGAGCCATGCTGCCCATGCTGTAGTACACACTTTTTTCTCTTCAGCAAAATAGTCTTTTGTCTGTTTTACAAGGCCTAGGACATCAGTCACAGTCTTCAGGCAAACACTTGAACCTAGGTGTGAATAAGAAAGTCAAGTCTGATTTGCTGCAATATTGTAACTGAGTGTGAGATGAGCAATATAAAATGCTAGAGAAGGTAAAGACGAGAGAAGAGGAACTTGTGTATGATAGAGGAAGTGAGTACCAGACTAAGTCAATTACATTAGAAGAAAGAGTAGTTTATGCGAAGAAGACATACTGCATATGACAAAGCAGGGACCACCTTCCTTCAGTAATCTGATAGGTCCCTCATCCCCATTCCACATTTCACCATAACATGTGAGTTTGCATGTCCATCTATATACTGTTTACTCTACCCTCAGACAACTACAGGGAACCAAAAATAGGGAAAGGCACAACAGGGCTTTGTCAGGGCTTTGTCAGGGCTTTGCCCTGTTTGCATTTATAGATGAATTCACTCGTACTCTTCTGTTTTCTTGTGCCAAGAGCAGATCATTTTACAGAGCTGCCTGAGTTTAGTTTTAGGGAAGTTCCAAGACTCTCAAAGCAATAGGAAAGAGACAAAGTTTTCACTGAACTGTTAAATGAAGTTCTCTTAACAGCAGATAACTTGACATAGTTGATAATTTAATAGCATCAAAATATTTCTTGCATTTCTCCTCACCAAGTGCTAGTAGTATCAATTCAAGAAGTAGGGGTTTTATGTCTTATACTACTCTCCTTTTATACCTGAAAACTAGGACTTCACTGAGTGTAAAAAAACCCTAGAGTCCAGAGTCATGGTCTTCAGCTGAATCTATGATGTACTTTCAGGCTGCCATATTTTTAGTTGAAGTGAATGCCAATATGAAAACATTTTTACTGGATTAAACCTGTTCTTCTCAGAGCTTTAAAGAAAAAGTAGTCTATCCTGTTTTCTTGCATGCAGTGATTTGTATTACAGAACAGTCTGGTGTAGCATTGCAGTCATGTAAGTTAGCAGGCTGGCTGGGAAAGCAGGTAGTTTAGCATTTCTTCCTATCTCATATCCTCTGAACATATGTGGGTTTTGGGGGGGAGTAATGCAGGAAGGAAACAAGGGAAGAAGTGTTCATGAACTGTTCAAAATGCCTAGTAAATTCCTTCATTTACTAGGGTAGAATTTTTCACTCAACCTGTGACATCTGTCATACAAGTATTTATGTTTCAGGTAGTTATTAGAGCACTCACTATATGTAGTGGAGATGTTAACTGAATAGAATTTTATATTTCACCAAAATTAAATATCTGGTTTAGGATGAAATGAATTGTGTCCTAATCTCTATTAAGTATCTTGATGAGCTTAGAGCCAGTTGTTGGCATAAGCGCTTACATTTGTAGATAAGCACATTTAGTCAGATGTACACCATCTCACTGGAGGCTGGAACCAGTGAAGAATACATCAGCAGCACTGTTTAGATGTCTGCCAGCTCTTTGTATTAATTTGATGTAACAGCTCTTCCCCCTTGAGTTACACTTTGTCCTGGGTTCAGCTACAGCAGTCATTTTTTCGCCTTCTTAGTAGCTGGTGCAGTGCTGTGTTTTTGACTTTCAGTCTGGGAACAACGCTGATAACACCGATGTTTTTAGTTGTTGCTAAGTAATGTTTACTCTGACCAAGGACTTTCTCAGTCTCATGCTTTGCCAGGGAGGAGGGGAAGCCAGGAGGAAGCAGAGGCAGGACACCTGACCCAAACTGGCCAAAGGGCTATTCCATACCACAGCACGTCATGCCCAGTATAGAAACTGGGGGGAGTTACCCGGAAGGCCCAGATCGCTGCTCGGGTCGGGCTGGGTATCGGTCGGCGGGTGGGGAGCGGTTGTGTCCTTTTCCCTTGTTATTCCTCTTATCATTATTATTGGTAGCAGTAGTGGTTTGTATTATACCTTAGTTACTGGAGAGCTGTTATCTCAACTCGTGGGAGTTACATTCCTCCGATTCTCCTCCCCATCCCTCCGGGAGCGGGGGGAGGAAGAAAAAGCGGGGGGGAGTGAGCGAGCGGCTGCGTGGTTCCAAGTTGCCGGCTGGGCTTAAACCACGACACACTTAAATTCATTGTTGTCCCTCTGCTTTTCGTGGAAGATGTAAGGTTTTAGAAATCCTGTACTTGTGTCTGGAATATCAGTATGGTATGGTTATATAGGTATAATTTGGATGCTACTTAGATGCTGTTTTACTAACCCAAATACATACACCAGGGTATGTAGAGCTGGAGGCAACATTAAACCATCATCTATTTCTGTCCAGTTCATTAATTCACAAGTATGTCTATAATTCTAACAGGCATTTTTTCCTCTCAGTTCCTAAGAAGAAGACCAAAGATAAAGATTTCACAGTATCTCCATGTGGGCTGTTCACACCCAGCAATATCTTCTGAGACCCCAGATTGTAGCACCTTTGGAGAGTGTGAAGAACTGTCTTTAGAACAGTTCTTTTACCTTCTAATGCACAAATAGAATACTGAAATTAGCATAGGTGATGGACTACACCCTATATACCCAAAAGCCAAAATATGGTGAGAATAATGTGGTAAAACCCCAGGAATTTTAAGAAGTAAGAAAATTGTTAACTTGAGAAAAGTCTGATTGATTTTCCATTTTAAGTAGCTGAAACTCAACAGAGATAGACATACAATGAATCATTTGTGTCATGGTTGGAAACAATGGTAAGAATAGCCATACTCCTACCTGATAGGTATTTGAGAAACAAATGACCCATTAAAGAGCTTGATTTTATTTGTTGTATTTGCTACCTGTGAATGTCCGAAGTTGAATGAATATGTAGGCTGAGGATCATATTATTTATGACCCATAGATTCTGGGTTATGTATTGACATCCAAGGGACAACAGGGACACCAAACTCTTGACATGTATATTGTCTTGCTGGACCCTGCCTGTGATGGTGAGATTACTTTTTTAATTTGCATAATAGTAACTGGACTGAGGTTTGGGTTTGCTTTTGCTTTCCCAACAAATCTGCCTTACGAACACTAATCCACCATAAAGAAATAGAAGAGGTAAGACTCAACAGAATCCAAATGAAAGTTAATACAAGCCTCGGCAGTAGAACCCAGGTTTTCTGACCACTATATCCTGATCCTCATGTCATCCATCCTGGCTTTTGCTTTAATAGATTCCTGTCTGAGTCCAGGTTTTCTTTGCTTTTTTGTACAGTGCAGTGACTGCAAGTTTAGTAGGTTGCTGGACTTAGTGCTAAGCAACCATTATCTGAAATTAGAGTACAAAAACTTCTTCAGTACATTATCCAAGAAACCAGCCTGCATATTTTTATCAAAGACTCCCTTCAGCATCACTAACATACTAATATTATACTACACTTCTCCCATTCTATATTAAGATAGACATCACACGTCTGTAAAATCCAGTAGGTGTTAGAAGGAGGTCCAGCCAGACTTATGTATTCACTTTAAACCTTTCTGATTTTACACCTTCAGCCTATAAAAAAGCCTTTCAGTCTTTGTTCCTTTCTTTTAAAAGCTTGTTGATCTTTTAAGTCACACTTCTGTAAGTTTCAAGAACTCCCAGAGAGCCAACGCATACGCACAAGGAGTCTGATGTTTGCTCTAGTTCCACAAAAATCACACATAGATATGCTCTTTTATTTCCTTTGTGATGTTCAGATTGGCTAATCATAGTCAGGCATCTTTGTGGAGATGTGCTGCCTTCCTCACAGCCATCCATTTACAGAATTAGAACTTTGAATACTGAAAGGTGTGTAGAGATGGACTTCCTCTAAAGCTGCCTAGACATAAAGGGACAGCGTGTGTAAAAGTGACATCTTCAGAAGATGCCACTTCCATAGACAGAAATCTATTGTGTAACTGGACACTGATTTTCTGTCCAGCATATCTAACTTGCTGTTAACCCATGCAAGTAGCATCACCCTATGGAAACCAGAGAGAAAAGGTCTGGAAACAAGCAGGCTTGCTTCATGTTGATTCAGTTGACTGAGACTGTCCACAGAATGAATGTTCAAGAATCGTGAGTAGAATAAGCTCATGCTAGAATGCTAGAGAGGGACAAGGAGGGCACAATTAACAGAAGTATAGAGGTATGGAGCAGTGGTGAAAGCAATGTGCTAGGAGAAAGATGCAACCACGGCAACACTAGCAACAGGGTAGCTCGAAGAAGCCCCTCGCCAGCTGGAAGCTTCTTACATAGGTCAGTGTCTCTACTTTATGGCTATACTTACACTAATAGACTAGTGCCAGTGGCTGGTCCCAAGCAACAGAGCTCCACTGTCTGCACTGTTTAATTGGTGTAGTGCAAAAATTAGAACTCACAAACAATAGTGCACAGTTCAGAGCTGGCTCAGGCCCAAAAGAAATTCTAAAAGACAACTTGCATACCACCCTGGTTCAGAAGCTGAGTGAAATCACTAGTATGTGTGTGGGCATATTCATGCCAGCTCTAGAGGGTTATCTCAAGCATGTAGTTTATAAGCTACATTTTTTGATCTTTCTAGTTCCTATAGCTTCTGCAAACAGAGTAAACTTCAGTGAGTCTACAAATGAAATATACTTCCTGTCTTGAAAGCCAGTTTGTACTAGGAAACTTCTCATAAGTGAAAAATGTTTAGCATTAGGATATGCACTATTTACATTCATATTTTAACTTGCATTTGCAATATCTGCATTTTTTTTCCTCTGAGTTCCACTGGAAAAATGATTGCAACATGTCCCTCATCCATTGATTTAGCTAATGAGATCATTGTTACAGCCACAGATTTAGAACAACAACAAATGGCTGTAAAATGCTACCAGCGGCTACAGCAGATGTATGGAATGACCTTTAGGAGATTGCTTGAGGATACCTTGTGAAATCTCTTTTTGTTGGCTAAACCCATGTTTACTGCATACCTAATGTTTTTTCACTGCCTTATGTGCAGTTAAAGACAGTAATTTGGACTGACACCAGTCATAACTTTTCATGCTTCATGGCAGTCCCCACCTAAGCTATTAATTTACCACCTGCTTAAGTTCTTGAAGAAATGAGCTGTCAACAGTTTTCCTATGCTCTAACTAAAAGTGCTTTCAAACAAAAGAAGGCCTTAGGAGAACAAAATATGCACAACATCCCAATAATTTCATCAACCTATTTCATACAGTACATATGGAATGAAAAAACGGAATGTTGAGAATATTTAGCACTTTTGAACCTAGTCTTAGTCCAGTCTTCCACTACCAGTATTTTATCTGCATGTTTGAAACTCACACTTAGTAATATTAATAATTACAGTAGCTGGGTTTAATATTATGGTAGAATAGGGCTGCTATTTGTTATAATTCCTTTGGAATATTTCTAGCATAACTGATTATCAAGGTTAGATTCAAGATACGATGGTCCTGAATATAAAAGTTTACAATTCAAAGCTTGATTGACAAACACAAGCTTTCCTAAAGCTTTGAGTCAGAAATATATCATCCATCTTTCATGCATGGAAGATTATTCTTAAAGGAAATCCCTTCCATGCTGACTGGAAGGCAAAATCTGGGCTTGCTGGTTTAACTGCATGCTAGATTTAATGTTCCACATGGTTTTAGTTATCTTTTTAACAAGTAACTGTCTAAGTGAGTGGAGTTGTGGCCCTAAGCTTTGAGTCTTTTGTCTGCCAGTACCCACAGAAAGTCACAGAATGCTTGAAGACTTTTGAGAAAGTTGAAGTTAAATCCACGTCTGACTCACTAAGCTATATTTCTTTTTCTGGGGGAATCAAATTCATTAAGTTTTTATAATGCCTCCAGCCTCTTATGCAGAAATACTTTTCAATGGATATTCTAGGTAAAGCAAATCTCCTTTCTTCACCCCACAGCATGGACAATTCACACAGATTTGGGCTACAGGCTCCGCTTAGTCAAGTGTTCTTGTTCTGCCCATCACTGTGACCATGATGAGCTCCAGCTATGTTGTGTGTGAACCATTGCTCACTCTTACTATTTCTCCTCATTTTATATTTCATCCTTCTTACTAATACCTGTATTCCTGAGTTGTTTCTGACCTGCAATAGACCCTGGAGGTCTTGTGACAATAATTCCAATATCGAGCCTTTTGCACATTCTCATCTACACCTTTCTGGGTGCTGTAAGTAGAATCTTACCAAACAAATATTAGTGATTTTCATAATTACTCGTAACTAGACTTATTCTTCACAATTTTATTCACTGGGCAGTTGTAGAAAACAGATGTGAACAAAATAAATACCTGACCCTGAGATGATGTAACTTCAAAATATAGGTCAAGACAACTTGAAGATGCTTAGCGCTACACAGGGCTACTTTCCATGGATTTACATGTGCAAAGGAACAAGCTTGGGGAAAACAGAAGGTGCTGTGCATTCTGCAGAA
>NW_009928854.1:0-1078 GCF_000696875.1 Nestor notabilis
GGTTTGATGGAGTTTGGGTGGGATTTGGGTGAGATTTTGGTGGATTTTGGTGAAATGTGAGGAAATTTGGTGAAATTCGGTGAAATGGGCAACATTTGGATGGAATTTTGATGAACTAGGAAAGAATTTTGGTGGAATTTTAGTGTATTTTGGTGGAAATTGAGAAAGTTTAATCAAATGTGAAGATTCTTGATGAAATTTTGATGAAAGAGCAAAGAATTTTGGTGGAATTTTAGTGAATTTCGGTGAAAATTTCATCAAATGTGAAGATTTTTGGTGAAAATTTCATCAAATGTGAAGGTTTTTGATGAAATTTTAATGAAATAGCAAAGAATTTTGGTGGAATCGGGTGAATTTCCATTAATTTTGGTGAGATTTGAGCGAGTTTGGTGAAATGTGCGGAGTTTTGAGGAAGTTTGGATGAAATAGTGAAAAATTTCGCTGAGTTTTGGTGGAATTTGGTGGATTTTGATGATTTTTGGTGGAATTTGAGAAAATTTGGTGAAATGTGCAAGATTTGGATGAATTTTTGAGGAAATATTGTGGAATTTTGGTGAATTTTGATTAATTCTGGAGAAATTTGACAAAATTTGGTGAAATGTGCAAGATTTTGATGAAATAGTGGAATTTCGGTGGAATTGGGTGAGTTTTGATTGATTTTAGTAAAATTCAGGAAAATTTGGTGAAAATGGCAAAATTTTGATGGAATTTTGATGAAATATTGTGAAAATTTGGTGGAATTTTGGTGAATTTTGAGGATTTCTGTTGAAATTCCAGAAAATTCGGTCAAAATTGCAAAATTTTGATGGAAAAGTGAAGACTTTGGGTGGGATTTTGGTGGATTTTGATGAATTCTGGTGAAAATTGAGGAAAATTTAGTCAAATGTGAAAATTTCTGATGAAACTTTGATGAAATAGAGAATAATCTGGTGGATTTTTGGTGGAATTTGGTGAATTTTGATTAATATTAGTGGAATTCGAGAAAATCTGGTGAATTTTGATTAATTTTGGTGAAATTGGAGGAAAAATCGGTGAAATGCGCAGAATTTGATGAAATTTTGGTGGAATTTAGAGAATT
>NW_009928855.1:0-15551 GCF_000696875.1 Nestor notabilis
TGGCGTGCCTTGGCGCCTGCGGCAGCGTTCACGTCTATGTCACTGCGAGACCTCTGCAGCGCGCCTGGGCCGGCAGCGCTCTTGCTGCTGCCTGAAGCTAGCAAGGAAAGATTAGGAAATCAGTCGGCAATGAATGAAATTCATTGTATTAAACAGGTTAACATTCTCTACCACCGCAGCATACCCGCGGAAAGGACAGGAAGCCATGTAAAAAGGTGTAAGTCAAGTTAATAGTAAGTATTATTGAGGTTAAGAAACAAACTAGACCTGGTATTGCCTTAAAATTCAGATGAAGAACTATTTATTTTACAGTAGCGTATGTCTTCACTCATCATGAAACTTCAGCACTGTTTAATACAAACTATGTGCTCTCACCCTAGTACAAATCATGTCACTCTTAACATTTATGTGATTTATTCTATCACTGCATGCTTCACAAGCATAAGGCAAGTCACAGCATCCCTTGTGATTGAGGGAAGGTAACATCCCCAACACTTCAGCTGAGATACAGCCACCAGCAGGCTGAACGCTTACCTTGAATTGCTTTAGGGTCTCATCTTCAGTAAAGTATTTCTATATTCACCTCCTATTATGTGCTGAATATTAACTATTTGCTTCCATAAATTTTAACCATTGTTTTCTGTCTTCAAAACCTGACTCCCGATTTACTGTCTCAGTATGCAGAAAACAAGCACCCTCAGCTACTGGCCATTTGTAAAAAGGAGTTCTATGATTTACTCCAAGCCAATTTGCTACTAATCGATCATCTGTGAGCTATAATTGCAGCAACTGGAAATACATAAAACATGAAGCAAGTATGAGGCAGCCTTAGTTCCAGGTGCAGTCTGTAGTGACACGTACCATTGTTCAGCTTGTAAACAGGGGAAAAGCTTAAGACAGTAAAATGTTAAGCCACATTTAAAGCTTTTAATTCAAAGAACAGAAAGAAAACTGCTGTGCGCTGCACTATACTGCAACCACCTCACCTCTGCCTGCCAGGCTTGCTGGGTTGGCTGCAGACCATTTCGAAGATAGAGGCCGACTGGAAAAGAAACCCAACAAAACAAACCCGTAAGTCTCATACATCAGATCCAAAAGGTAACAATAAAAGAGGCAAAAAAAAAAATCTTCTGTTCTTTTCTCCCCTTCAGCTTTCTCAGCATGTTTTAGATAAGCACATTAAATACAAAATGATAAGAAAAACACAATCATCTTATCTTTTATATTGTATAAAATTCCATTTTCTTCACAAAGCATTAGCTCTTTGTTTACCAACAGGCACACTTGGCTAACACAAGGTTCAGGCATGCCAGGCATGGTCAGTACAAAGTTTTAAGCACAGGGCTGATCCTACACGTCAGCTGTCAAACAAGAATGGTGGAAGCTGCACAAGAGTTAAGTTACGAATGAAAAAGGAGAATGTTGAATCTGTAAGCAGCTAGACTGCACTTCCCCTGTTTCAGTGCTAGAGACTCCCACAATTTATAAAAGGAGAAAACCCCCACGTCTTTTTCTCCGTGTTTTCTCTCCATTTTCCTTTACTCTTACTGCAAAAAAAGAGTAGCTGCTGAAGCAGAACCTTTTTGTCTAGTCAGGTTTAACTGTGAGCCCTTCCTCCTGCCTGCTTCAGAAGGGTAAAATGCAGGCAGAGGGACCAGGGAGAAGAAAAAGACTATTAGAAGAAAGCATGATGCTTTATTCATTGATTCCTACGTAGCAATCTAAATATTCATCTGACCAGGAAGGTTTGTATTTGCTGAAATAGTTGACTCTGTCATCAATAACCAAATTAGCACCTCAGTCTAGAGACTCAGCTTCAGTAAAAATAATCCCTCTCTAATTTTAAACCAGAAAGCAGATATAAGAGATGCCTCATGTTGTGTATTCAACTGAGTTATTAGCTCAGGTGCTCAATGACAATCCAGAGGTCAGCACTGACACCTAACTTCTCAGAGAAGATCACGTATTTGCAGCTCATTGTGAGTAATACCTGCTTGTCTGCCATTACTCACTAGTGGTTTGGAGGCATTTTGCTGCAGGTAAGTTGAGGAGGCTGAGGCAGAGCTCCTGGGTTATCCTGACCGTATGAAAGGTGTGGGCACAGAAGGCCCACACAGCTATTACAATCTACTGCAAGTGACATTTCACTGAAGCAGTTTCATGTAGGTAGGCACAAGTAACTGCACTTCTCTCATTCCACTGGCCTTTTTAAAACCAGTTTTGATCATTGATTTCTAAGACCTGTAAGTTCAGAGGGTCAAAAACTATGGAGGATCAGACTTTTGGGAAACCATACCCATAGTTCCTAAGTTGTCTACACAGGGAGAACTCAACAGCTGTATCAGAAGCGAGAAATATAATTTTGGGTAACACAGAGAAAATAACTTGCATCTAAACACAAAATCAGTGAAAAAACAAACATGAGTTAATTTCAATATTATGGTCACTTCTGTTCATCTCTCATTTTACTCCTCCCTTTCTATACTGTAGCACTTTACATATCTTGCAATAAAGGAAGTAACACTTGAGGATTTAAGAGTATTTTAAGATTCTGATTTCCCTGTAATTTAGTTTTTAACATTTTATTACTAATAACTCATTAACAGCACTGATTTTCAGACAGAGCATATAGACTAAATTAAACAAGAGTAATCAATCTTTGAATAAACATTTCTTTGTGGAAAATAAAGTGTTATCAATAGCCTACATTACAGAATTATTTTTAAAGTGCTTTTTATAATTACAAGTCTCATAGGAAAGATAAGATAAGCCTCTGGTATTTGAGGCAGCAGCCAAAAGAAGCGAAAAAGATTAACTTCCAATATGCTGGAAGCAGCCTGCTTTCAAGTCACAAGAGAGCAGACAAGTTCTCTGGCTTTGGAAATGAAGCATTTGAATTGACACCTTAACAGGTTTAAATACTTCGAGGAAGCTTTCGAGAACGTAAAGACAAAAATCACCACGTACAATTTTGCATTTCCACTAAAAAGCCAGTAGATTTCTACTGCTATTGGTACCTAAGCAAACTTTGCATTTGTTTAGCTCAAGAGTGTACATTTGAATGCTACAGTGACTGCGGCCCAGAGCCACCCTCCAGTAACCAGCATAGCTGCAAAATACTAGTAATGTATATCCAGTACTGTGGAGACAGGAAAAACCCACCAGTCTCTGATCTGAATGAGCCTCCCTGTCCATTCCCTTCCTTGTACTTCCCAGTAAAAAGGAATAAGAAAAGGGGAAACAACACTATTCCTAGAAGCATTCACTGCACCAGGACACTGGACAGCAGTAAGTGAACCTTGAAGATACTGTGGTGTAACAGAAGCTGTGAAGGAATAAATACATGAATAAGAACAGCCTGCTAAAATGCAGTTAAGTGACTGCTCTTCTTTTTCATCTTGCTGGGGTAATACTGTCATACAACAAAGTACAATGAAAGACTTACTCTAAAAAGAAATATTGTGACAAAATACAACTGCAGCTTTTCAGTACACCACAGAAGCCTGGCTTATTTGCTTTTGAGAAACAGGTATTATTTGTTCATAGGCTAAGAAACAGTGAAGTGACCCTTACTTGAGGCTCTCCTGTGAGCTGGAGGATGATCTGTCTGACTGAGGGAGAGATGCAATACTGCCAGAATTCTTCAGGTAGGTCTGGAGGCTTCTTTGATAGGGCGGCTCAAGAGAATTGTACAGAGTCTCAGCTTCACTAGGAAAGTGATTTCTAAGACCCAGATAAGCCCTGAAAATAGGAGAGTAACCACATGGTAATTCTTCCATATTTTCTTCAAACTGCAGAGTCAGGAAGTAAAGATTACAGAATGACACAGGGATGGGAAGGGAAGGAACTTGGGCTCAAAATATGGAATGCATACAATAGTGCTTATCAAATCATAAAAGGAACCAGTTACATTAACTGAATTAATCTTCTGAAAGTAACTTCAGTCTATCCTCTGGAATTCTCACATTCACTTACTGGGAAGCAAGACAAATTCTTTTTGGCCTTCTCACTAGTCAAAGTGCTACGGTTGTTCAATGACTTAACTGAAGGAGGGGAAAGCAAAGAATGATTATGGAACAATATCAACCGTTATGGCTCCTGTTTCATTAGAACCCTCAAATGCTGCATGACAGTATCAACTGCCTCAATTTTCAGAATGTCTTCTGCAAAAGAAACTAGACATTAATTTAGAAACATCCATTTTCAAGCTACTTGTGTCCAGTACTACTTCAGCCACAGTTTGCTGCTCACCTTGATTAGAGCCTTCTATCACTTATGTAAAGCATACAATTTTTCAGAGCAAAATGTAGCCCAAACTCACTTTCTTGCCTCCACTCTTGCTTCTGCATCAGCATCATGAATGCCCTTCTTGATTGTTTCAACCAAGACAGCTGCGTGCCTAGAAGACAGACATTCTTCATGCTATTTTGCTACTCCACGTTCTATTTTAAGTAGTAAAGTTTTACACTGTAATTGACATTTCTCTAAAATGCAAACACCAGCTGAGACAGTTCCTCCCAAGATAGGAAGTAAACAAAGGCTGCAGCACACTGATGACATAGCTGCACTTTCTGTGAAGGTTTAGGTAAGCTTCCTCCTTCAGTCTAAGAGTTATAATCTACTTTTCAGACATACATCCATGTCTCACACTTAAAAAGTTACTTAAAAATACTTTTTTTAAGGCATCTGCTTTCCTGAAATGGAAAAGCTATTTTCCCTACTGTATTGGTAGTAAGAAAAAGGAAAAAGTTAAGATTAGTAAGTCTGGAAATTCACCTCTGACAGCTCTTGGCCTGTGAGTTCTAAATCTCAGTACATACTCAAAAAACCAGCAAAGCACCTACCAGAACAACCAAAAATTGTGATGATAAACAGATTTTAATTCAAAATGGGGCTTTCTGGGTGGGGATAAGGGGTTTGGTTTGGGTTGTGTTTGTTTTTGGGTTGTTTTGTACATGCATACACACTCTTGACATAAATCAAGTGATCTCCCCATTGCTCCCTTTCTCAGGCGCATCTTGAGGGGTTGAAGGGTAACTGTGTAGCTGGAGGAGCTCTTCAGTCCCTCTCTCTGGAGGTCCTGCGGTCCCTTTCCTATTACTCTGTGCTCACAGGATACATTCTCCAGAGCTGATGCACACAGTATTTTCCTGTCTACCCCAGAGAAGCTACTGTGTGCTTTTAATCATTAAGAGAAAAAGTCCTCCAGGATAAAGGACAGAAGCTTCCCAGTGCATCTCTGCTGCACAGGATACATGACATAAGTGACACTCATGCTCACATGTGGTGTAGAAGAGGCAGAGGGTAAGGAGAAGAGCCAACACAAAGTCAAGGCTGTACCATGGGTTAGTGTGAGGTGTCCCTGCCCATGGCAGGGGGTTGGAACTAGATGATCTCAAGGTCCTTTCCAACTCAAACTGTTCTATGATTCTGTGACTATACAACTCCTGTCTCCCTGTACTTGAACAAGCCACATGCCCTCCCCTCTGCTAGAAATGCCGGCCAACACCAAGCAACATAATCCAATTAAAGGATTCAATGAAAAGATTTCTGTCTTAAAATTCATTAGTAGTTTATTTTGGGGAAAAAGTATACTGGCCCATACCTTTCCAATGAATGTGTCTGCCACTCTTGTAACAACAGGTCTAGAAATTCAAAGGAGCGCCTAGAAAGACAGACCAAAAAGTTGTAATTAATACTCATTTCTATAATGTGCTTGTGGAAAGAACAGTAACTTTACTCCTTCCCCCTGAGGGAAACAAATACATAAAATATAAGTACCTTTATCTGTCAAATAAAGGCACTGGTTGCCTTACCGCAAAGTTAAAATATTCTGTGGAGAAAGCAAACATGCAGGCTAACTCATCCTGAACTTCAAAAAGCAGATGCGGTTCAATTAACCATCCTGTTGCTCGAGTCAGGCTATTACACATACACTACATTAGTTTATTAGCCACAAAATAACAGACAAAAGCCAATCCAAGTGTTGAAGTATCATGTCCCTGAAAAAAACAAGATGCTGAAGGTGCCCCTCAGACAGGACAACGCGCTGATCCACACACCCTATCTCAGGTAGCAGCCACTGTCCCCGTCCCACAGTCCCCAGCATGGCAGGCTTATTCCTTTGGGCACACATCAGATAGCCTAGCTCCAGGCACAGAAGTTACTAAGTTCTGCTGGCATCAGGAGAGCAAGGTGCTGGCACACAGTGCATGCAGAACACTGCAGTGCTGCCACGAGAGCTCACAAGCCCTGTCAGCTCTGGCCCAAACAGCCAGTAACTCATGGGCTCAGGCTGGTTCTTTGCAGAGACACACGTAGCTGTTCCATGCTCTGCCAATGCCTCTCCATACCAGTGCTGTTTATTCTCATTAGACTGAGCACCACAGATTCAACTACAGCTTCTTCTTTTACCTTCTGGTTCTGAATCAAGGTAATTTTCCCAAAAAGCATTAGGAACACTTTTAATCAGAACGAGATCTGCAGAAGGATACAGTGTATGTCCCCAGGTAGGCAGAAAGGACCATTCCTCAACAGCATCTGACCTAACTTTGCTGAAATCATTTTTGTAGTTTACTGTGTAACACAGATTTGTGTATTCTGAGGTAATGGCCACAAATCTTCAAATCTATTTTCAACATATGACAATCAAATTGAAAAATAAACAGCTTTAATAATTTGCTCTTTATTATGTACTCACCTTCTAACTGCAACTGATTTTGAGGTACAGTTGCTTGTTATTAAAGGTATGAGTCGTGGCACATGAGTATGCTAAATAAAAAAAAAGGACAAAGCAGTTAATGACAAAAGCATTCCCGAATTTGTACTGCACTAATTAAGTCAAAATTAACCATCAAATAAAAACTGCAGTCACTTAAAATGCTTACTGAAACTAAATGTAGTTTCTTTAATAAGAGACTTCTGCCAGCATGTCAACTGATTAAATCTATCTTTTTCCAAAGGTCAAGCAAAAAGCATTTCCAATGCCATCAACAATCACATCATGATATGTAGTATTTAGCTGTCAGAAGACATGTAGGAGGGCTCAAATGTCTCCCCAAACGGGTTGTAAGTTGATATTGCTTTAGTTTTGCCACAGAAGAAAAACCATAGACACAGCAGTCTTACAAATCAGCTGTGAAGTAAAAGTAAACCAGTCAATCTGAAACTATGTGCATTCTTTTAGGGATCAATACTACTAGTGCTACAAAGATCATCCTTCCAGTGCAAAACATGTCAATAAAATTAAAGCATTCACATGTAATCTAAGCAAGCTTATGTGTATAAGCTATGTGGAAACACCAAACATCCTCATGGGAAAAGAACCTGAACTACTGTAAGGTAAGTAGGCAAGATAAACTACATGAAATCCAAATGCAATACTTGAATTCAGAATTAAAGCAACCTTGTTTCAGCTTATCTTAATTAACTGTAGACACAAAGTATTAACATTTTAATTCCAAGTAAGAGTAACTTGGTTCAGCAAAGCCATTTCAGTTCATTTCTTTATTCCTTTCTTGATTAAATATATAAGGTAACTTCTGAACTAGTCCCAACTACAGTGTGAAACTGTAGGCTATCAAAATCTGCTCAAAAAGCAGAGTGCTGAACAATTCCTACTATTTCATGTATCATATTTTCCCCCTAGGTTGTTGCCACACTACGTAAACACACAGATCACCAAACAAGCAGAGATGATTATGGGCTCTCAAGAGTACTTCCAACTTCAGAGGTGGGAGAGAACTAATCCAAAAATCTGGAAGAGCCCAACAGTTGCATTTGCTTGTACTGATACACTTTTGCACATGGTTTTAGGGTTTGTGTTTTGCATAGTTTTCCATTTGAAAAGCAGCATGAGACTGCCAGAAAGGGAACAATAAGCTGTAACACGGGAAAGAATAAAATGTTTTTACAGATGGTGAAACCTATATGTTCCAAGGCTTTGGAGCTATTGACACTGTCATTTCTAGAAAGTGTTCTGCGAAGGAATCAAAGCCTCAGGCTTGCTTTCATTCCGCTTTCAGGCAGCACATTTCATCTGCTACCCTTTGAAGCTATAATGATATATGCTTCCTCCCAACCCACTTGCCAGCTCAATTGCCCAACCTGAATCCCTCCTCCCTCTGGAAGTGTTTTTCTGCCACCGTGCCATCCCATCAGGACACCCCCCCTCCCCTTTTAAACTGGTTTCTTGAGAGTCAGGAGTCAAGAAAGGGAAGTCAGAGTACAGTAAGAACTATCTGAAGAAGAAAGATGAAATCCAACAAAGGCACTAAGATGATGGGGCTCTTCAAGATCCCTGCTACAATACAGCCTCCCTCTTTTTCTGTAGACTCTCTCACAGCAAATTGGGTACTAAAGTGCCAGGAGCTGAACTTGCTGTCAGGGGATTCTGGTGGGAGCTTTTGAGTAAACTGCTAACTGCAAAAGCTGCAATGGCTTGGGCTCTTAAATATTCAACTGATGCCACATTCCCTGACCAACTCTCATTTAGTCCAAAGGACACAAGTCCAGAGGAGCATGGGGTGCGCTTCATTTGACTCTGGTACTTCTTTCTTTTTTTCCTTTCCTACTGAAAACTGAATTTTCTGCCAGAACACCCTGTGTACATCTTTTATTGGCTGGGTATTTGAACACCATGGGTCGGATTTCTCACTTCTATGTCTCCAATCTAGTACGTTAAATTACAGCTAAGAGTAACAGAAGCTTAAACAAGATCAGGACAGCTATAGCCAATGTGCAGGTTTGCCTCCAGCTGACCTGAACCAATAAAGCAAATTTAATTTAGTCAGTGAATTTTTATTTCATGCTGCTTTTCTGATGCTTGATTTGCTCCCGTAAACAACAAGACAGGGTTAGTTTCTTATATGCCTGAGCTCGTCTACTACTACTACACATGCTGTTATTATATTGTGACTTTGATCACACTGTGTATTCCTCCCTCCACTCTCAACTCTGTGCCATCAGGCATCTCACTGCACATTTTAAGAGTACCAATGGATCTTAGCCTGAGTGTCGATGCAAAGGTAATGCAGAAGTCTCAGAGCACATTCTCAGAGTCATAGCCAGACCAAGTACAGATTCCAAAACATACTAAGGATGGCAATAAAAGGTGTGAGTGATGAAACCACTTCATTTTCCAACAACCTAAACAATTAAAACAATGGATGAGATCGTGGTGAATACCAGTAAGTGCCCAGCACTAAGAACACCACAGCTTTTCATGTAGAAACTATAGGCAACATCTCACTTCTATTTGAAAATATCAGTACAAGACCCAAAAATCTAGCTAAACATCTTGCCTCAGACACCAAGCAGTAGCAGATGCTTAAGCAACAGACAATGAAAAACAGCTCGTATAGAGTATTCCTCTCATCTGTATGCTAGAGCTGTTAAGGACTCAGCTTATAAACTTCTTAAACCCAAGGATTAAAATCTCTATGGGGCTTCTCTTCCATGAACTGGTACTTTCTGAACTGATCTGCATGTTCCCGGCCTCTTCACACTTTATTTTTATAAGAAAAAAACCCAACAAACATCATATTAAAACCAAATTGGAACCATGGAGTTCATGATAAAGTTTTGTTTTGTTGCTGTTAAAAAAAAAATAAAAAATCTTATTAGCTCCTTAACTACCAGCTTAACTTTGTCTTGTAAAAAGGCACTAGAAGCACTTACCTTTGACATACATTTGCCTTTCTTACAATGAACACATTACGAACAAATCATGAAAACAGACTTGCTTTTCACACCTATTCCTCCATCTTTACTATGATAATGCTGCCAGCTGGTTTCAATGATAAATAATATTTGTCCACCTGTGACATAAAATTATTTTTCCATTATAGAATGATTTACAATCCTTTATTTCAGAAATGTTATTATCTCTGCTACAAGCCACTATGTGAATACTCCCAGTAAGCAAAGTGAGAGAGGAACACCTACCCGAATAATGAATCTAATGGCTGCACACCCAGAAGTTGCCATCACTTTGGCGCTGTTGGGAACCAGGTTAAAAAGAGTAGGCACAATAGCTTCAGCCCCATGATCAAATTTGTTTCCCAGAACAGTTGAAAGGTGGCTGTTTAGGAAAAAGAAATAAAACTTGTTAACAAAAGCCAATTTCTTAGTCTTAAAATAACAAAGTTGACTGTACATTTTAAAGATCTATCTTTCAGAAGAACAGAACTTAGTTTCTTGATTCCCAAGTCCTCACCTCATTAGAAATGCAGGATTTGTGCAACATTTTTGCTACTTAGCAGACAAATTAAAAGGGTGAACAGTAATAACTTTATTTTGCAATGAAAAAGAAATACCATGATTTGAAAGGCTAAAATTCTCACGTCCACACAAAATATCATAGTACTTCTGCTTTTTGGACATGCTTTTTGACATACATAGATCTAAAATCTTATGAAAATTATTGTTTGAGATTTTTTCCTTTTGAATACAGGCAAAACTACTGAATTTATCATAATGAGCCAACCATAACATTTGACTCCCTTGTTTATTAAAGGTTATGGTTTCAATTTTGGCAAATACACAAACACATACAACACACAGTAATTTAACTGTCCAGTGGTGACAAACAACACTTTTTCCATGCAGAAGCTCCATACATATAAAGAATTTGCAGTCAGCAGCAAATGACACATCAAATGTATCTAAGTTTTAGGGATCAAGAAAAATTACAGGCTTTTAACCATGGATAAGAACATTTCCACAGTACTTTTAACACTACTCCTGACTTCATGTTAGGAAAGGTTAGTGTTACTTTCTCAAAGCCATGACCTCCTGGCAAGGACAGTTGTACGCTCCAACAGGTCTCCAAGGTAGCAATGGTGTCTTTACCCCTGTCCTTAAATTCAGTGAGTGCCCAAGATGACAAGGGTGAAGGTCTTATTTCTGTGGAGCCTTATTTCTGTGAAAGCTTCTAAAATTACCGTGGACATGAATGATACCAGCTCACCAAAACGTGCAATATTCAGACCACCATAGGGCAGCTCGCTTTGCTGTTATTACAAGTAGTCACAGTGAAGTCCTGTGCCAGTCACCAAAGCGTGAGTGCTCCCAAGACTAGCCCCTAGGATTACAGTGCAAGTTAATACAAACTGCTGGGAGTACTCAGTGTAACGTACAATCTGTTACAGGGTTATCAACGACGTATCTGCCCTAAGAGAGCAAATCCCTTTAAATGTTTCTTTTTCTCTCTAGCTTCAGCTACTGACTTGATTCTTTCTCAGTCATAGTGCACAGCAGCCCCACAGGGTACCCTTACCTGCAGCGCTGCTAAGGCATTTGAAGTCAAATAAATCATTCAATGCAGCACCATACACGAGCGCTCGGAAGCAGTACTTACGCTACAGTAATGCAGGCTTCTCTAACCACCTGGGACCTCAGGTCCTTGGCCGACAGCTTGAAAGCACCATCCAACAAACGTAAATGCTGGAAGAATCCATCATACTGTGCAGCTCCAGCAACAAGCAACGACCGAACTTTCTTCAGCTAAAAAACCGTAAGGCATTTCATTTAGGACACCACCAATACACAACGTGAAATAAGAAAGCAACAACTTCCTTCCAAGAAAATGCTTTCAAAATTCAAACTCAAAGCAAAGCATCACCTTGAAATATGTGGGGGTAATTTTAAAAAACACAAAAAAATTCTATTACTTAAACTCTACAGCTAAAAAGTCTCATACCCCTGTCTACAAATGTACCAACACATAAACGCTGTTCAAGCATCTGCTTCCGAACACTAAGGTGTCATAAACCTGATAAAAAATATAAATGCTACATGCACACATTTTAATCCTGCAAGTGAAACTTCCTAGAGCCACACCAAAGAGGCACGGCTGCCAGCAGTTCACCTGCACAATATACAGGCTTGCACCAAAAAAAAAGCCTACGGAAGCTGTGGCTGCCCCATCCCTGGCAGTGTTCAAGGCCAGGGTGGACGGGGCCTTGGGCAACACTGTCCAGTGGGAGGTGTCCGTGCCCCTGGCAGGGGGCTTGGTATTAGGATCTTAAGGTCTTTCCCAACCCTCAGCATTCCATGATTCTATAACGTCAGCTGAAACTTAAATGACATGATGGCTTTTAGAAAAGCTTCCACTTAAATGTCAGCAAAAATTTATTTTGTCCTTTTTTAAATACTTGCTCAAACTCATTCAGTATACAGACGCGAGGTTTGAGAAGGAAAACGTCTTCAATTATCTTCAATTACTCTTGCTTTAAGAAGAACAGTTTAAAACATCCAGCTGACTCTCCTTTCTGAAATACACCCAGACCCGAAACTGCCCACGTTTACCGCGTTAGTTCGCTGATCCCAATCATGCTTGTCATCCGAGAGAATTTCCCTGATTTTGTTCAATGTTTCTTCAAGTTCTCGACTAGAATAGATCTGAAGTATTAAACAAACAAACAGAAAAATAAGACTGTCAATATCCAGCTAACCTGAAGGAAAGTAAGTTGAGGAGACTGAAAATATAATAGTAACTATGAAACTCTTGCCCCCAAAGTTCCAGAGAACTGCCTAAGAGGTATAAATGGGCTTTTAAAGGGCACTGAGCAGTGAATAGTCATTAAAAGAAAAGCTGAAGAATCTACATTTTCCTCAAGATTTCACCTAATGAAACTCAACCGACAGATTTTAACCCGATACAACTCTTTTGGGGCAGGGAGTCTCTCCTGCATTCCAACAGTGCACAGCTCTGCGAGGCTCTAACTGGGCTGGCCAGTCAACACCAAAACAAAAACTTGTCTGAAAACACATATTAAAAGCTTCAGCAGCTTCTATGTGCATTACTACTCCGAGCCTACCATTTATTAACTTAGGCAGTCAGTATGTAAAGGTAAGGAGCAGCCTCCAGAGCTCGTGCCATGCAGTAACTCCAGCAAAACTGAAGCCTGACCCATCTAACCATGCATCAGTCACTATGTGGTAATACATTTATTGATAACTGTACATGTACAACACGGCATTTCTAAATAAAAAATCAAGTCAAGAAGATTTGTTATTAACATCAGAAATAAACTGACTTCCCTTCTGTTCTCTTTCCTGCTTCTACTGCAGATGCAAAATTTAAAGTTCCCTCACCCCAGACTGAGAACAAGTTGAAGACAGAATGAAGCGAACACTAACCAGAAACTTGATCCGCCCAGAGTTTTTTCTAAAACATATTTTCAGCAAAAGATTTCCAATAGTTTGGATCAAAAATTGTTTACATAAACACATTGGGCAAAACTCAGTTACCCATACACAGGCATCTGGGGCCATCCACGCAGTGAAAATATCCACATGGGGCTGGCCAATATAATTCAGGACTTAAAGGAAACTCATACCCTTCTAGAGTGTAAGCTTCAGGCCAGCATGACAACTAATAGTCGTGCCTGATGCTCCCTCATGACTTATTTACAATTTTTGTATATGCAAGAGCACATACAATGCAGGGGAAGCAAAAGGTTAGGACACTTTGCACGAATGGCTGAAAAGCTTTGCCACTGGTCTCTTGAGCACACAGTTCTGCATGTATGTATGTATCTTTAATTGTATTAAGATTTAGGAACATCTTTCTTCTGTTCTAAACTTAAAATGAACATGCATTTTCTACAAAATACCTTATTTTCCTGGGCAACTTGAAGTTACTACAGGAATTATTCCAAATACAGTCTAGTTTTCTACAACCAGAAGCAAGAAGTTGGACAGCAAGAAATCATTATTCCCAAGACCTCCTAGTCAGCAGGTCTTTCTTACATTCTCATCCACGAAATAAGCGAGTTATTTTGGGGCCAGTTACACGTTTCTCCTCTGCCTCCTCACCTCAACTCAAAGGAGGTTACTAAAGACAAGTGTGCCTTTTCCTCCACCTCTTGCAGTTTAGGGATGCGAGGTCATCTAGCAGTCAGAAAAATCACATATGCTGGTCAACAACATAGAGTTACCCCACTTTTGTTCTTGCAATGCTATAAGCCAGCTGCAGTGACTAGAGAAGTCTGCTTGGGACTGCAAATACTACAGCACTGAACTACAAGCAGCACATCTTCTGCACTGTGGAATATGGCTTTGTTCAACATAATGGGGATAAATATTATTAAGACCTCCATGGTTTTTCCCTCTAAACAATTCTGAATTTTGGAGAGGCAAAAAACCATAAAACTCTCACAGTATAAGACAAAGATCTTGAAGTGATCTTGGAGTTAAGAGTGTTCCTTCATAAAAGCAGAAAGTATTTCTGCCTGCAGAAGGAGATCTAACAAATAGCTATGCTATCATCTTAGGAAATAAAAATAGAACAAAAGTACATATCACGAAAAAGAAGTCGTACAAAACCCTTCTGGTGTTTGGGAGCTATGGCTTACTGAGTTTTCGGTTGTCTTCCACACCTCTGCTGCTCAAGAAAAACTTACTCAAAATAGGTCAGGGAAGATACAAGCAAGTTAAATGACTCAACCGTGTGAAAGTACCAAATACGTACAATTCCCACACTTAAAGAACAGAAATCAAAGCCTGATCTTTCAACTAAGAACTCAGAATCCAACAGGTTCATTAGTATTTAAATAAGGCACTACATTTCTCTTTTTGAAGTACTGCTACAGATGAGGACACATATGCCAGATGCACGTCATTACAATTCAGGCACATTTGAAAATACAATTCTTGCTTTGTAAAGTATTTGCCTATACTGTTACTACTTGATTATGCCTTAAAATTGCAGTCCTAAATTATTCAAACATTATGGAAATATTTTCCTTATTAAAATTAAAACATAAAATTATTTGCAGTATCCCCTGGAAAAGATTAAGAATAATGTATTTTAGCCGAAACACAACGTGATAATTAATAGGACACTAACAAAAAGAAGGTGGTTTTTGTAACTAACTGGAGCTTCCCATAGTAAAGAGCTTCCCATAGAAACTGTAAATTTAGGAGAAGTAACACTTGCTTAGAAGACAGTGAAATTACAAAAGTTTTGAAAGTAGGCTAACACACAGTATTACAAATAGCATATTTCTCCAAAGAAACATGAGTGTACACAGCCTCTTTACCTGTACAGTAGGAACATCTGTAAATGCCTTAATAAAATCATCCTCATCCACAGCTCCAGCTCCTCCTTCTTTTGAGGAACCTAAATAAATGTAAAATACTGTTAAACAGTATGGAGTGTCCACTGAGGCTTTCAAACTGACAGAAGCATCTTTCACAATACCTATTTTCAAACATTTACTACAACTTAGAAAAACCCTGAACATTCACCATGTCTAAAACTGCAAGACCTGACCTCTCACCATGAATAAGGAAAAAGTTAAACTGTCCCCCCAGATGAACAATTCTGAGCAGTTTCCAATCTGACAAATTTAATGGTTTCATTTTATTATTTTTAGAATCACAGAATCAATCAGGTTGGAAAAGCCCTTTAAGCTCATCCAGTCCAACCTTTACTGCAGCAGTGCCAAGGCCACCACTGACCCCTGGCACTGAGGCCTCGGCTCCACGGGCTGTGAACACTTGCAGGGACGGTGACTCCAGCCCTGCCCTGGGCAGCCTGTTCC
>NW_009928855.1:15890-42983 GCF_000696875.1 Nestor notabilis
AGTGCCCAGCGCAGGGGGACAGTCCCTGCCCTGGCCCTGCTGCCACACTGGGGCTGATCCAGGCCGGGATGCTGGGGGCTTCTTGGCTGCCTGGGCACAAGGTGCTCCTGTTCAGCCGGCTGTTGAGCAACACTACCAGGTCCTTTTCCACCAAGCAGCTTTCCAGCCACTCCTCCCCATGCCTGTACTATTCCCTGGGGTGGTTGTGGTGCTGAGAGAGCTCTCCAAGGCAAGCAGACATGCAGCAAGGAAAAAGGAAATGAAAACAGCGTAGTTCTCATGGAGAGGAGCAGTGAGGAGCGGCAGCCATGGCAGAGGGCCGCGCTCACCACGATTCACTCAGGACAAGAAAGCAATACTTGTCTGTAAAGGCAGCGGTGCGGGAGGCTTACAGTGCTCAGCACTTGCTTCACACAAGTGCCCCCACAGCACCAGAGAAAACACACAGTCTCCGAATCAGGTGCTTAAGGACAAGTAAGTGTAGCAACAGAGCATCCTTTCCTGCTTATAATCTCTCCTCCTTTTCCAGACCTTACTGACTGATTTGTGCGGAGCCTCTGCTCTGCTCAGTTGGTGTCTCTGCTAAACCACTCGGTGATACTGCAGAGAGAGGAGCCTCCATCATCAGGATGTGTTCAGGCAAGATTGTCTGGACCACTACTCTGTAAAATGCTAAATACACCGAGAGTCCTCCAAAGCAGTGCTGTGCTTCATTCATACCCCAGGGCATATGGCTCTAAGAAATTCTGCTTTGGAGAGCGTTTTTGTGCGCTGTGGGCCTGAGAATACTCTGCTTCGTGGTCACTTACTTCGGTCAGTGTCCAGTCTCCCTGGTGTAGCTGTTCTACCCATGTAATTCCTGCTTGAATTCCACTTTCCAAACAGTGCAACTTTATAACCCCTGGCACTCCCTGACACACGAAGAGAGGTTACCACCACTTCGACCAGCTTCTGCGCATTTCTGCTTTCAAGTAAGGGGCACAAAAACATTAAGTGAGGCTCTTCAAAGTCCTGTAAAGGGGCTTTAGTGATTTAATCTTCCCAACAGAACCAAATTTGACCACCTCCTCTCTTTTGGACAGCACACGTTTCCTAAGGTGTGGTGGAGCTCAGAGAAAGCCAGAAGTGACAGTTTACAATCCCATCACACGTTTAATGGACATCAAACCCCAAAGGCCTTCCACCGAGGATGCTGCACTGGGATCCCACCATGTCTTGGTGTTCCCTGTCCTTCTGAATCGCACAGTGAGTTACTGGGGGCTGGTGTATTTCGGATATTGCCCCCAGAGGGAAACCTGTAGAGCTGGGGAAGCTCCGTGCAAGGCATCTGGACATGCTGACAGCCAGCGCATGGGAACGCTTGCCTGGAAAAATGGAAGTGTCCCTGCAGCATGGCACACAAGAAAGGTGCCATCGCAGGTGAAACAGAACTTTCTTCTGTCCCCTCCCAACCAGCCCTGACACTTGCTTCTGGATCTCTTCAGCACCACAACAAGGCCTTCTTGATGCAAACCACAACTGGGACATGACTTTAACGTGGGGAGGGGCCGAGCGCGGAGCTGGACAGGGAGGTGTTTCTGTAGCTGCTTTGACAGCAGACACAGCCCAGGTTTACCTGGAGCAGGGGGGAAGCTTAGAGAGGAAGAGTGGGGTTGAACTGTGCAGACTGGGACACGCAGTTCATCTGCTTTGTGTAGGAGCTGCAGTTCTTTGAGTATGACACCCTTCTTGTTGGTCACCTGAGAGAGGAGAGGGGGACTCAAGCAGTGAGTGCGGGCAGGAGGCAGGGAAGGCACGGGCACTTAGGAGGCATCACAGTCTCCTGACTCCAATGGGAAGCAAGATAAATGAAGCTGGAATTTGGCAGAGGGAAGGGATGTAAGAATAGTTCCTGCCTGGGTCACCCAAGCCAAGCAAAAGCAGGAAGCATGGGGACCATTTGTCTTCTTTTGGAAATAGGTGTTCCATTTCTATTCTATTCCATTCTGATACATTCCATTCCACAACTCTCTATTCCATTCCACTCCATCCTGTTCCGTTCCATCCCATCCCTTTCCATTCAATTCCATTGTCCCTTGGAGTTCCATAACCCTTGGAGTTTTTTCAGCTCCAAAAACACTTTCAAGGACGCAAATCACAAAGCTTACAAGTGGAAACAGGATTTTATTTTATGATTCCATTTTATTTTGGTTTGGTTTCTTATTATGTTATCTTTTTGTCATTTTACATTATTTTGATGTTGCGGGGCTTTACTTTGGGTTGGTTGCTTTTTTCCAGAGCTGATGCTCACAAGCATCAGCACCTTCCAAGCACAGGGTGCTGTGCACAAGCCAGAACCCCAAGGGAAATAAAGCCAAGGGAAGAGCAGAGCTCACTCCTGCTCTAAGCTTGCACTGGGCAAGGGGACAGAGGGAGCCAGGGCATGAGCGGTGCCCTGGAGGTGCGAGAGCAGCAGCAAGAACTGGGCCCAAAGAGGACCCCTGACAAGGGGCTGTGCTCAGTGTGACCGAGGACAGGCAGCAACTCCCGGAGCCTACTACCCTGGGAGTTGTGAGAGCTTCCTCCCCCCGGGTGGGGGCACAAGAGGCCACTTGCGTGGAGCAGGAGCAGCAGCCTCTGGCCCACAACAACAGCCCAAAGGAGCCCTGTGAAGGGGCTGTGCTCACTGCTGCAGAGGAAGGCAAAAAAACCCTGGGACACTCGCAGGCCTCTGTTGAGGCTAAAAAGCCTTTTCCCCCCCAGCTGCAAGGACACAAGGGGCCACCTCCGTGGTGCATGAGCATCAGGTTGTAATGCAGCCAGAATGGACCAAAGGAGCCCTGACAAGTGGTCCTGCTCGATGCCCAGAGAAAGGCAAAAAAGCCCTGAGACCAGTGCCAATCTGCCCGGGGGAAAATTCCTCCCTGAGCTCCACGCTCAGCCCCTTCTTTGCATCAAGAAGGCCTTGTTATGGTGCTGAAGAGATCCTGAAGCAAGTGTCATGGCTGGTTAGGAGGGGACAGAAGAAAGTTCTGTTTCACCTGTGATGGCACCTTTCTTGTGTGCCATGGCAGGGATGAATTCTCACCTTAACACGTGTGCAACAAGCAGTCAGCCCTGGAGGTTTGTGGTTGGTTTGTTGGGGTTTTTGTCTTTCATTTTAAAAGCTTGCATGGTAGTCCTAATATGATCGCTTTGCCTCATGCTTCCCAGCAGACTTGGGAGCAGGCAGTAAGCGTGAGGCGCATTTCTCAGCCTCAAAGTTCCAAGAACTTCAACAAAGAAAGCAAGGGCATGGTGAAGGCAATTTGTGTTGGAGAAGAACCTGAACACTGATGAGCAGCCTCCTTCTCAGATCGCTCATCCCTGTGTGCGCTCCCCAGTGGGGCTTTAGCGTTGCATCACCTGCAGGAAGCTCCCCAGAACATTCCAGGCACATGACTAAAAACTGTCCTACTAGAAATGTTTTCTCTCCAAAAGCTTCCATGACACCTGTGCAAGTAGTAGGCCAGTTACTTCTGTGTGAGATAAGTGATGGAACTATTCTCACCTACCAGCAAAGATGTCCCAAATCCCAAGCAAAAGGATGAAGGAAGAATACTAACAGGTAACCTGCTGGCTTCACACTGGCATATGCTTGCCAAATTTCATTACAATCTTGGGTAGGAACTAAGGTAACCCTAAAAGAGAAAACAATTCAGTAACAGTGTCTGGATTTCACTTTTGGTTACCAAGAAAGCCCTTTCTTTAAAGGAATGAGCTCAAGTTTGCTTTCAAATCAAAGAATATCATCCCAAGATTTAGGCTGCGCTGGAAGTTGAAAACTCCAAGTACAAAGTGAAGCCTGGCAGAATCCTTAAGTACCTTCAATAATCAAATCAGGCAGCTAATACACCAAGACAGGTTAACTGCATGGAGGTAACTAGACCAGGAGAACACTTCCTTCTCGAGAGGGAAGAAAAATAACAACCTCTGACAGCAAATGTGCACTCAGGAACAAGGATCTTGTCTCAACTCTTTCAGAGTGAGGCCAACAGGAGTGATGGCAGAACATCCTCCCTAACTGCAGAGCACAGCTGAACTGGCACATTAGGCAGAGAAGACATGTATTTTACTAGATCTAGGAGAAATAAAACAATAAGGAACAAGCATTTAAGGCAGAGTGGTCAGCTAAACCAAAAAGCTAGGAATTCTTGAGAAATCAAACTCTTGATGGCTGCACTCCTAAAAACCATTTCACAGTCCCCGACCTCCTAATTACAGTGGAGGCAATTGTGACTGCTGTGTTTGTATACTCGGGCAGTTTGGAACATAAGGGTCCACTATTACTACAAATTTGCTGACAAACCTATTAGATCTCAACACCTCTATGCACAACAAGATCTCTCACATGCTTTTGTGGCGGCTTGGTGTAAAACCACTGAAGTGGTATCTAGCAAAATTTGGACATGATGCCTGCAGTAAGATATAGGAACATCTAACAGATTTTGACAGCCTTAGCTCAAGGATGTTGTAAAGAGATGCTCTACATAGCACATTTCTACATGTGTATCTCCAACACCATCTGTCATAAATGCCAATGGCAGCCAGAAGGGAAAGAAGACATAATAACCACCCATTTCTTCTCCATTCAGACAGCAGAGCGAACAAGTCCTTCCACAAGGTGAATGAGTATCTGACCAGCCAAGAAAAGGAGGAGAGAAAGATCCTGGTTGTACCCAGAACACACCCTTTGCCACACAAACTTGTACAGCTCCTAAAGGGGAAGATGCCCTGGTCAGACCATCATTTTATAGAGAGAAATCTTGAGAAGAAATCATTTGGCATAGAGGTACCAGGCTAAACGAGGTGGTACAAACAGATGCCTGGATGTTCAACTCATAACCTCAGATGTCCCTCCCAAAAAACTCCAACATGCAGTATACAGTGTACTGCAAAGTACAGTAAATGGAAAAAGTAAAGTAAATAGAAAATAAAGCTTAAGTAGCCAAAAGGTTACCAGAAAACCTCATTTTTAAAGGTCAAAACAGTTCTCACATGGTCAAAGAACTTTTTAAAAACTGTTTAAAATCAAATAAATTCATAAAGGTTTCTGTTCTTACCAAAATAGTTCAGTCAAACCTAACCCACTGTGTTAGTCACAACGTAGTAAGCCTCTATGAAGCTCATACTACATGTTTCTTTGCAAGCTGATAAAATATTAAGACCAAAGTGATCCTGTGACACGAGAGGCAAAAAGCCCTCAAACCTGCAACTAAGAGTTTATACAGGTCCTGAATTATTATTCAGTTACATAAATACACAAACCATCACTGTTAAAGCAGGGAAAAAAGCACTCAGCATTCCCATCATCGCTTACCAACTTTCTGCAAGGGAATAAACTTACAGAAATCAAATATTACAAACTGACACATACAGGCCATGAACATACAAACACAGAAGATGTTTGGATTTCAAGTATTCATAGTGCACTCCTGTACACTCTACAGATTAAAAGGAGATGAAGCTGCCTTTCCTAACAAGTCAATGTTTTCTTTAGTCTGCTTTAAGGTATTGCTTTGAAAAACAGAAAATAGGATTGACTACGTTTTGTAGCGCCTCAGCATCATCCAGTAACACACCCTGAGGAATAAAAGTAGATCCTTCACCTAAGGATTTATTACTTTAAAGAGAGAAAGAGGAACAACAGACTCCTACTTAAAGCCCATTTGACACAGCCCAGGCACACAGCACTTCCCACCTTCCCCAGTCTCAACAACTAGCTCACTTTACAGACCACTTTTCTTCAAAAGTAACACCCCCAGAAAATTGTTCTGTTGCCTCCTTGCCTGGTAATAGTAAAAGGTTATGAGGTGGGGTTTTTGGCAGGTGACTCCTTTTCAGTTATCTCTAGAAGAACACCCACTGTGTTTCACTAATCTTTCTCCCCTTCAGCTGCATGATCACGTATGCACACCAAAATAAAGTGTGAAGTAACTGTCTTCTCTTTAAATAGAATACAAGTCAAAAGTCTACACTGCACGAGGAGAAAGGATATTGTCCAACCTTTCCCTTTACTTCCCACTCTCTTCATAGGTATGTTTACCAGTTCTGTTTGCAAAGTCATTTCTTCTGTGGAGAGTAACCAAAAAATGACAGAACTCAACCTGCTGTTTCCCAATTCAGGAGAAAGTCTTTTACTACCCTAACAAGATATGTAACAGTCACACACATGAAGATGCCTTCAGAAGAACTTCTCATGCTTTTGTCAGGCCTGACCCCCCTCCACAGAAGCAACAGCAGAGCTTTATGGAATTCTCATTTCAGACAGTACTTCCTACAGCCTCAAACCTGACGTATCTGACAGAGCACACCCATTTGGATGAGCTCTTTGGTTGCTGTATTACCTTCTCAGAACAAGCCGTGATTACAAATTTCTTAGAGGTAGCTGTCTTGAGTGTTAATGCCTTACAGTGAATGCTGCATGTTCTTAACCTTACCCACAGAGCACAGAATACTTTGCCCAAGTACAGACGAGTTCAACTACTGCAATCCTAATGGCAAGAACACTGTAAGCAATTCTAAAGGGCTGTGACCCTGCTGCATTTAACATCTTTAAGTGCTCAGCAGATAACTAAAATCCAGAGCCTCATCAACTGGCTGCTTCTTAAATGAATGCAATTCACATTACCCTACCTGTGGACTCAGCCCACTGAACCTGCTGCGCCTCCCGCAGCTGAGACCCAGAAGAGAAAAGCATCTGAAGAAGAGGAAGAACAATCCACACAAGGCATTTATCTCCATTATCTGTTAGTTTTCATCCTAACCTTTACTTACTGTTACCCTTCAAGCACTCTGGTTAGACAGGATCACAGAGAGACCTGCAAGCCCAAGTTCTACTTCAGGAAGCTGGTGAGAATCTACTGAACATAATAAACAGACTTGATTTGGAAGTAAATTACCAGCCGAAGCAGCTCTGAGTTTTAGAGTGGATTTGTGTTTTGGGTTTGGTTTTTTGGTTGGTTTTTTTTTGCTGTTGTGTTGTTGGTTTGGTTTTGTTTTAACTCATGTTCAGTGATGCTGGGGATGGAGACTTCCTGCAGATTACTAAGAGAGATCACATCTTCCGAAGTTAAATTTAAGGATTTCTAACATTTTGTGAGGGTCCAGGAGTCTTTTTTTGAAGGAAGTGTTTTCCACTCATAAGGCTTTCAGTTCAGCATTGTGAAGAGATCAACACCAGGAGGGTACTGTATGCAAGCAAAGGAATTACCTAGTCTTTTTTCTCACCCAGGAATTAACTCCTGTGGCAGAGTTCTTCCCCTCTAACTGAAACAGTGGAAATCTTTCCATCATATCATCACAACTTTGGACTGCTTCACTTGCTCCACCTTGATGCTCTCTCCCACAAAGCTGTACATCATGGGATGACAGAACACCAGGACAACACCATATGGGAGAAGGAGGATGTCATGAAAGTCATACGGGACTGGTATTTTTGTTTCGAAACCAGGAAATGTTTAATCAAAGCTTGTTTAACTGTTCTATAAAGCATACAAGTCCTGATCTTAAAATGCTCGGTATGTATTTGGTAGTATGTCTTTACTAGTCCAATTCTTTTTTTTTCCTACTTCTATGGGTCTTTTGACAAAAATTTCCTTGTTAAAAAAGGGTATTTCAAACCTGGGACAGAAACTTGGGAGTAAGGCTAACTTTAAAACTTTGTTTCACTCTTTGTCCTCAGACCCTTTTCTCAAAAGCACTTCCCCAAGATATTTGTAGCTGGTTTCTGATACAACGTACATTACAAATCAAATGTTAGTAAACTTTGAACAGGGTATTGCTACACAAAAGTCTTTTATCCCTCAGAAATTGAACTTCACACAGCAACAATATCTTATTGAGCAACACATCTATAGTAAAACAATGGGGATTACCATTTTCTTCTGAAACAAACCCCCCACCCCGGCCCTGCAGCTACATCTCAATTAATTCCAAAGCTTCACTTCTCATCTATCAAAGACTGAAGGAGAAGCTGCAGACCATTCTGGATTTAAAAAGTACTGGTACCCTTTTGACTTTGTAGAATAACAAACAGGGAGCTGTACATGAGCAACTGTTGGCAGCTTCAGCTCAGAGCAGGGTAAGTGGGTAGAAGCTCAAGTGCTTACTCAGCTTTTTGTACAACAGATTAACTGGCAGCCCCCGCTCCCTCCTACTGACCACCCTCAATCCAGCTCTAGTACCTCTGAACAGTGAACCCCAATGGGGAGTGGCTGAGCTGAGAACAAAAATAAACTGGCCACGACGTTTCAACGAGCAAGTTTCCTGGCCCTGTTCTCTCTGTAATTGTGCTGGTGTAACTTAGTGTCACTTACTGGCTTTGCTCTACAGGTTAAGAAACCGATCGTGCTGCTAATTGCCACAGCTCTGCCAACAGGCCTTAGAGGAAAACCAAACCATGAGAAGCTTTAGTGATCCTAGTTCTGACAGAAGTTTCCATCAACAGAATTCCATCTGCCTTGTGTCCATTTTCTGAGACAAACAACTGCATCTGTAATCAAATAACCTGCAATCCTCAAAGACCAATCTGTTGTTACAAACTCGTCTGTATGCCCCTTGTGCAAGCACACACCTGCCTACCAGAGAAACCTTGCACATAAACCACAGGAAACCATTGGGAGATTACCCTATGGGATTGCTCACCACATCCACCTGATGGCAGTTATTACCTGTGTATGGGGGAGAGAGGAGGGGTAAGAGGGACAGCAGAAGGAACATGCACTGGGCTTTTCAGCCACTGCAGTTCATAATATATTAGCTCAAGCTAAAATGCTGTTGACTGAAGCTGAACTGCCTTTGACAAAGACACGGGGCAGACAGTTAGGATCAGCAAGCCTGTTCAGCGGTTCCAACACAAGGCACGGGATTTTTCTGAAGTTTCAGAAACAGACTGTATTTTTAAATCACCAGATACAACACTAAACCCATATAAGCCTTTTATTTTTTTGGCAGAACCTTAACTGACAAAGCCTTCACGTTATTCTAAGCCAGCTTAGAAGCAATTCAAGTTATAACCAAGTGACCTGCAGAGTAGAAAAGCCTTTGCTAGAGAGCCCACTTTAAGAAAACTGACAGATGAACTCTGCCATGTCAGCCCCAGTGACTGACATTCATTCTGAACTCATGTGTCCACCTCTGCTCCTCCAACATCAAAGTCTTTGTCCCTGAGGCGCTCAGAAAGTCATTCAAGCTGAAACAGCTCAAAACCTGAACAAAATAGCAAAATACCTTCAAATACCTTCTGTTCCTTACTTTATCTGCCTACACTGGAAATGTGGCAGACATGGTTAAAGAACTTCCCTGGAGATCCCACCTGTATCACGCCCGCTTCATTAAAACATTCCTCCTACATGCCAGAGATGCTGCACACGAACAGAAGATTCCACCCAGCAAGTGAGTGTGCCGTCTGTGAGCAGAGCTCTCCATACAATTACTCACTCCAGGGAAGAACAGGATCAAGGGAGGGACAAGAAGAGATGAGGCATGAGCTATGCTGACATGGAAGAGGGTGGTGCAGGCTGTTCAACTGCTAGGATAGGACAGCTCTATAGTCCTTGAGGTGTGACACATTAGTCAGAGGCAAATACAGGACTCGTGTACTAAGACGAAGCACAAAAGTACTCTTACGTGGACTGAAGTTTTCTACCTAAAAGGAGATATTTTTAATGTCTTTTCAGCAAACATCAGATTTTAGGGAGTTTTTTTAGCTTTAAGAATGAAAACCATTCAAAACTGAGGGTTATTTCAAATAATGCTGCCATCAAACCTTGAACTGGCACATTGACCAGATCCTTGGAATAGTTTAAGAAGACAACATCACCATTTTTATGTTGGGAAAAAAAAATGCTTTTTGCATACACACATTGGTTTTTGATAGGACAAAAAAAAAAAAAAATCTTTCTGAAGAGCAGTTATGCTGGTATTTAAAGGAACAACATCCCCTTTGCTAGTTTGTTACTGGCTGATTCATCCTAAAGCAACACAGGTTGTTTCAGAAAGTGTAGCCATGTTAATAGTGTTAAACAGTAAACAAATTTATTAAGGCAAGTACACTATGGATTTAAAAAGGGCAATGAACTGTAGGTAAAAACACAAGATGTAGTATCTTGCTGCTGAAAACAGCAGCAGAAAGTAGGGAGTACATCTTTTTCCAAATTACAACACTATGAATAGTGTTCCAGCCTTAGAGGTTCTCATAAAAAATACAATAGAAAGTTAATTACAAACTTGTGTCACGATTGGTTGTCTTTAGCAAGTTTTATTTCCAAATGCAACAAGGCTCTAGTGAGGTATCCCCATTCCAACATTTAATCCTTTTTAAAGACTACTGACTTAAGTTGACATTTTGGGAAAAGAAATGAGGCCAGTCTTCTTGCTGAGGTACAGACAGGCTTCCTACTAACATCTAGATTACATAAAGCTCCAGAATAGTACACGAGCAAACAATTCCTTAGAAGACTTGGAACAGGGATCTTGCATTTGCAAGAGAACTTGCCAAAGACCTATAAGAGATGCTGAAGAGTGCCAGGGCAAGAATACTGCTCATTTGGCTAACGTACCCAAGTCTTTGTCTACTGTAAATGATGGTGTCCCTTGCAATCAAAAAGCTGCCTGCCATAGTGCCAAGAAGGAGCCCATAAATGTCCATTTCTGGGAGGGCAGAAGACACGTGGTGCACACGCTCAGTAAGAAGGCAATGGGGTATTTCCACTCGAATGAAGAGCTGAAAGCAAGCGTGTCGGAACTAAGTAGATCAGCTCTGCACTTCTTGGCAAAGGACTAACTTGGGGAAGCGTATTGACCGTGGAACAAGACATATGCCAAAGCACCGCTGCATTCAGCTGAAGACCTATCACTTCTCATTCATCATAAGTAAGAAGGTCAGTGACTGAAAACCAAGCAGTGAAGTCAGGTAAGAAGCAGCCCACTGGATTTCCTACCTTATGCTACACCACGGAGCCTGCCTGCTCTGACACTTCTCTGGCAAGCTGTCTTCGACAGGCTTCATGACACCTGCCAGCTAATGCACAAGTTCTACAAGCTCTCCCATCCATACCGATGATGGGAAAAGATCTTGCACAGCCATTCCCAGCACAAGGAGGGGTAATTCCAGTCCAAGTAGGACATTGCTATTGCATTGTACGTACCTGTTTCACCTGCCTTCCTGGGCTATAGCTTTGCATTTCCAGCACCACCAAAGTACATGGTGCTGCATTAAATGGAAAGTGCCCAACACAGTGGAAAAAAACCCAACCCTCTTTTTTCATATTGGATGGGTCCTTTCGCTTGAGCAGAGTATCTGGTGAGTGGTGAAATTATCCATTTCTTCAGTAAGAAACATCTGTATGGAATATGTGATGAAAATCCAAGCACACATGCATCTGAGGTATAATTCAGCAAACAGTGGCATAAAAGGAAGCAAGCAGCATAGCTAAGAGGTTTAGTTTTCTTTGTCTCAAGACTGGATGGCCTCCACTCCCTTTTGGAACCAGGAAAAAGCTGTACTTTCTTGTCCTCTACAGCTGGTAGGAAGAACTTTTCTAAATGAATATCCTAGGAGAAGGATCTCCAGAATATAAAAGGCAGTTTAAACAAATGGACCTTGCAGTAATCTCAGCCTACGCTCAACACAATTTCTACCTGCACTGGTGATTCTGCCTGGCACAGAAGCCTGAAGAGAAGAAGGTGGAGCGAAGGACAGCTTCAGCTGCGGGTCACTGACATGGTTTTGGGGATCTTGTGAAAAGGGGAGAAAAAGCAACACAGTTAATGGAGCTGCTGCTACTTCTTCCTCTAGGGCTGAACTGCTGCTTCTTACTAGGCACATGTGTGTATCTGCAAGAGTCAGAGAAAACTCAGGCCGGCAGTAGCAACAATGAGCAGTGATACCTGTGGCCAGCGCTCACGAGGGAAAGGTACGAAATGACATACCCCGTGCCTGCTGACTGCAGGCTTGGAATGCAGTGGTGAGCAGAAAGGTTTTGGACTGCAGGATATGTCAGAGCCTTAATAAATCAGCAAGAGCAGGTAACTTCCACAACCATAAATTTGCTCCATAGGATGGCAATTTTGAGCCTGGAGTAAAATCTCAGGTGTCCTTTAGGCACCTACAAAACAGACCCTGAAGAAAGTGGATGCAAAAAGCCTCAAGGTTTGTTTGTAGCCAGAAAGATCCATGAAGTCTCAAGCAGAATAGGATGCCCTAGCTGGACTCTTCAAAGACCATGGTTTTCTTGTGGAATAAAGCTCCCTAAACCCAGCATTTTGCCCTGCAATGACAGCGTGCTTCTACACACTCATCCTGTTCGCATATATTTCCCTAGTAGCCATATTTCTGACTACCGTCACACAGGACAGTGGACTATACAGACCTCTTGTCTGACCTAATATCACTGCTCATGTGAGTAACAGATGGGAAACTCCTCACTTCTGGAAAAGACTATGACTTGGTCGACTATAAAATACATCTGCCACCTACACTAATGTTCTTTAATGTTCTAGGAGATGCAGGATTTTTAAATACTGTGTAGAAGGGTAATGCTCTCTCAGTGTAGACATTTAACATTCCTATGCGCCAGCAAGCCTGTCACTATACAGAACTGGTTCAAGCACTGGTAACCTCAAAAAAAGTAAAAATTATTGAAAGATACAAATAATGAGCAGCAGAAGTAAAATGAAGACAAATAGTAGCTGCTAAAAATGAAAACAGTGGTAATGGCCTTGCTGATCAGTGGTGACATACAGAAAATGCTAAAAAGTCTGAGAGTCAACTCAAGGAAAACTTGAAGAGAAAAAAACCACCAAAGTAGTAATTCTAGGAAGCAGACAGGACATGTAATAAAAGAAATCTTTGCACAAGCAGATTAATAGAGCTGTAGAAGTTTCTTCCTGGTGTACAGCAAGAGAAAAAAGTAGAGGTAATTGTGAACAGCTGAAGGCTGGAAGACAAACTACCACTCTCTAGCCATCTGGTGAGGAATACAAAGCATAACATTCTTCCTACAAAGTATTAAGGCAAAAAATCCCACGGTTAAGCACCTGAGCAGCCTGCAGAACCACACACACACACAGACATTCAAAAACAATCTCATCAACATCATAAAGGCCAAATGTTTAATTTTTAAAATTCTGACTAGAGACATACTGACAGAATACAAAAGGAAGGGAAACTGAATCACAGGTGAACACTCCTCAGGAATTTCCAGACTTGAAAGGAGATGGTACAAAGCAAGGAGTGACCAAAGGGCTCTGGTTTTGGCTTGCTCACATTTTGTCCTTTTTCCACGTATTTTTTCATTTTAATTTTTTTTGAAGACTGGGAACACAGGAAAATGAGGAAAATCAATGTAATAGTTTGAGGGGTTTAATGTCCTTTACTACTGAATTTTGAGATTAACCGTAAAATCAGTTGAATGATTATACTGTTCTTATTTCCTTCCCTCTGCTCTCCTATCTCCGTGTTTTTACTGCAGAGCATGCAAACTCAAAATCTCTACGTAAAAACAATTTTACATTAAAAATCATCTACATCGAATAAAATAGTATTAAAATAAGCACAAGCTGAAACAAACAGGAATCCGGAGCATTCAGTTCTGCTACTACATGTAGAAGGTCTTTCATGCAAAACCCCTCCATGCTTTAGGTTAAAGGAGATGATATTATTATTATTATTATTTCTTTGTGTAATGATAAAAAATACTAAGAGTCGATTTCAAGAGATCATCTCCTTTAGGCAGTCTTTCAGGTGGTACTTCCTGATTCACACTGCTATCAATTTGGAGTTACACTATGGCAGCTGATCCCGCCCTATGGGAATCTTTTCAATTCATTATGAATTCTGAAGATCACATTAGGAAACCAATAAATCGTCAGAACATCAGGTACATCTTAGTAACATGAAAATGCTGAAGGCACCTCATTTGGCATGAGTACCTTCTTTCAAATTTTAGCTTTGCTTTGCAGTTCACATAAGGGAATGTTACATGAATAGGACCATGAAAAAAATCACTTCTATTACAAAAACCCTTTACTGAAGGAATCACCTGTTCAGAGAAAAGCCACCTGAAGCCTGGTATATTTCCACTTAATCACGTATTTTTCTGAATGAGTACATGAACCATCCAGAAAGCTGTCACTTCTTCAGCAGTGAACCCTTGCTTTTGTCAGGTTACCCCCGCCCTAAAAAACTGCAGATTTCCATGTTCAAAGATTGCAATAATGAAGCAGCAGCAGCAGCAGCCTGGTTTAAGTCTACCATGAAAAAAAACCCTCAAACCCCAAAAATCCATGCCAAGGGTTTTGACACCCCCTTTTTATCTTTCATAACCAATTTCGCAACAGGTTAAGGGATAATGGTAACATCCAGGTGTAACATGCACCTCTGCTGAGGTGTATGACTGACGGCTGGTCCCTTCTAGCCATGTGCAGCAGTGCAGACCCACAGCAGAAATCTCATCTACACAGACAGAATTTCACAGTATATCTATATATACAGTAAATGAGGTGTGGATTCTATCTGAGATACCCTTGTATTCATTTCACCAACACAACTGCTATCTCCAGCTGTTAACTGCATTTATAACATGAGAGGCCCTTATAAGCTAAATGTACATTCCCACAGACATGCACACACCTTTACATATGAATAATCAGGAAAAATAAAGTCCCAAACCCAAAGAACAGTAATCTCAGCCCTGCAAAAATACTGCAGTCATGAATTAAACATCACCTTCCAAAGTTCTCTGGTTTGTGCCTGCTCTGGCAAGGGTTCTGGGAACACTGATCACAATCTGAATAGCTTTACATTACCTCCAACCTTAGGCCCACCAGCTGATCCCGGCTTCCTTGCACTATTCGAAGGATTTCCTGGCTTTTTAAGTGCTGGAACCTTGAAGGCTGAAGCAGCTGATGATGGCCTATTTCCATCCACTGACTCTTCATCATCGAAGCTTTTGTCTAGAAAAGGATACAGTAAATAAAAATACAGCTATTGAATGGATGCATATTTATTTCCTAATCAACTGTTTTGTTTCGTATTTCACAGAAATTCACAAAATGCGTAAATAAAAACAAATATTTATCGCTTTGTCCTCTGTCTCTGACCTAGGAACAAAATGACAACGAGAAATAAACAGCATTTTCTACATCGTCAGTGCTTATAAAATGATATAGGTTATAATATTATTTTACCTCCATAATTCACCACTGTAAAACTGAGAATAAAAATGAATCCTCCACATTCATGCCCACAAAGGGAAAATGTCCTTGCACAGATGGAGTATTTTTGCCTATTTCTGAGTATTTTCGCTAAAGAAAAGCCCTTAAAATCAGTTTTATCATTCCATTCTACCACTGACAAATGCTTCTCCCTTTTCTCCTCTCACTCATGCATGTTCTGTCACACACCCTCCCACAATGTCTCTAACCAGCACTCCCTGTCTCCTTCCTTCCACCCTGATTTTCAACTCACAATCACAGATCCTCTTGCAGATCAGCCGCCTCATTCCTCCGACAGCTCTTCGATCCCTCACCCTAGGACGGACCCAGCACCTCACATGGCCACATCCAGCCAATTCTCACTGCTGGCCACACGTTCCATCAGCAGCTGCCCGCGAGCAGCCTGGATCCAGCACCGAGCATGGTGCCGGCATCTTGCTCTGCTCCCCGCACCAGGAGCTGCGCAGCCAATGGGCTGCGGGGGGACATCATCTGCTGGGGCCACCGCCACCGGAGAAGGTGGAAAATATCCATCCAAATACATTCGTTCCCACACACCGTATCTGCCACTATCCCAGCCCTTCGTTAAAGACACCAGGCAGGCAGACAATGCTCTGGGGTTTGCACTCCTCCTGCCTTGTAATTCCGGGTGTGTGCATTTTTAATGGAGAAGGAAACTCATCTCTAGTGACGAAATAAAATAGTCTCAACACAAAACATTTAGCCTTAAAAATAAAGCAACACCAAAACCACCAAAAAAATACCCAACACTGGAAGGTGAACGTTTCCCAACCCACTTGGAGGAAGAAGGATTTATCTATGAGCTTGAGCACAGAAAGCCACATCTGCCTATGGTTCCTATGGTAAATAAATGGGCGAGGCTGAGGCACAGCTGCATGACAGCAATGAAGGAGCACTTGAGCTTGTTACCTGCTCCACACCCTGCCCACTTCTAAAAAAATAGTATTAATTACAAGGCTTTATCATCCCTGCAATGGTAACTATTTCCCTGCGCTTATTCTGAGCCTGCTCCCACTGAAATGTCAGCTATATTTAATAACAGCCTCCCTTAGGAAGGCAGCTTGCATCAAAAGGGGAAAAGCAAGGTGCTGTCCAACAGCATCTGCAGCACCAAACGACACAACATCCTGCATTTGACATGCCCAGGAGCCCTGCTGCTGCGGTTAGGACATCTTCCCAGCACCTGCGAACGGCAGCGTGCTGCACTGACAAACCTGCACGCCCTGAGACACACCACCCCACCCCAAGAAACATCTGGGAGTATACCGACAATTTCCACTAACGTTATCCCCTTCTCCTCTACTAACAGCCATTTTTAAGATAATCTGGCTGGGAAGAATCGCCTATTATGGCTGCATAAACTCTGGGAACCGGGGAAGAGGCACCAAGCCCCCCCTGTGTGTTGCCATGGGAACCGGGTTGAGGCAGAGCCGCTGAGTCCAAGGCTCCAGCCCACAGCATCCCACGTAGAGCCAGGGAAAACCACTCACGCCAGCGCCAGATGAGCTGCAGTGAAGTCAACACGGAAACAGACATGTAGATTGCCACGGTTAACAGCTAGGTGAGGCACCTGCAACACCATGGGCCACTGTAAAATAGCACTGTGAAACACCTTATAGGTTTTAAACAGCATGGGCAGATCAACACTGACACATGAATATGTCGTCATGGAAGCTGGTTAAATCATGCTTTTCAAATAAAAACGGGTTTGTTGCTGCATTTTTAAACTCTGGCAAGGAAACAGGCAGGTCTGTCATGTCCAAACGCACGACGGTGCAGTGCTGATGGGCAAATACTGCACAAGAAGCCTCTGAAAAATAAAGTTATTTGCAGCACAATCTTAAAAATAGCAAGTGAGCATTTGCTCATTTATGCAAAACCTCCTCATCGAGAAAAACCTCAGCAGCCCCAAACACCAGCGTGCTTTGGGAACCAAAAGCTCTGATAAATCCTTTTTACTGTTACCAAGCTACTCCTTACAAAGGAATGCTGAAGATGGAGAATTGCAGAAGTTACTGCTCAACCCCTATGTGCGCAAGTAGAACCTCAGCAAAATGCAAAGGCAACAGTACCAGGTTGTGGAAAATTATACACGTTGTGGAAATTACAGGACGATGTATTGGACAACAGCCTTGGTAACACTGCCACATTACTCCGCCTAGTTAATAGAGTCATAGAATCACAGAATGGTTTGGGTTGGAAGGGATCTTAAGATCATCCAGTTCCAACCCCCTGCCATGGGCAGGGACGCCTCAACCTGCACCATGTCGCCACAGGCTCTGTCCAACCTCGCCTTGAACACTGCCAGGGATGGAGCATTCACCACTTCTTTAACCAACCCATTCCAGTGCCTCACCACCCTCACTCTAAAGAAATTCTTCATACCCAACCTGAACTTCCCCTGTTTTAGTTTAAACCCATTACCCCTATTCTTTTTCATACATTTAAAACACTGTTAACACTGGATTAAAAACAGACACTATAAAATAGTTTCATACAAGTTCATAGTCCACACAAAATCTACTTTTAAAATAAATTCCTTTTTTGTTTTTAAATGCCTAAATACTTGAGACACATAAAACTGATCTTAATCACTGATACACTGGTGTCCATAACTAGACTTTGCATGAATTATGTTAAAACACATTAAAGGTATAGCACACTACCATAAATGTGTAAAGTTAATGGGTGAAAAGGGTCTGTATCGGTTCTATGAAGGCTAAACTCATAATACAGCTGAGTTTCTTTTGTTGAGTACTTGTTTTTTGATGGGTTTGTTGATTTTTTTTATCACATGTGAGCAGGAAAATTTTGTACTGTCCTTTCCAGAAACCAGAGGTTTTCCCCACCCTTTTGGGCCTTTACACTTTTATTTCCCTAGGCTTTAGCCACGACATAACTGGAACTCCTCACAGCACCACACCGGGTGCGATGATGCTGCACTGTCAGTATCCGGCCATGACTGCAGTTGGTTTCATGCAGCCGACAGGAGTCACAAAAGCCTAAATATGATGGATATTTCACACCAAACCTATCTGAAGGATGCAAACACTGCTTCATTCTAGAATGGCGAGGTAATTTTCATCCTAGGTCATTTTAAAGGCTATACACATACAGAGTATCCCATTTACATATGCAAATACACCTGACAGCTGGGAAAGCATCATCCCAACAGCACTGCAGAACAAAGTCCCCAGGGATAAAAAAAAAAGGAATACAAAACGGTATGAACTGCTAGCAATGTACAGAACATCTTGAATGAAAACCACAATTAATGAAAGACACAACCTCAGTTAAGTCTCGCAGGACTGTTCTTGCACTCAATATTGCCTTTTTAAATCACAGCAGGTCAGAAGAGCTTTGGAGGTAAGCACAGCCCACAGAAAAGAGCTTGGAATCTCCTATTGCCATAAGCTGCTCAAGAGACCTGAAGGGCTGCAAATGTTCCTGCTCTGGTACAAGTTCTTTTCCAGATGAACAATTTCAAAGCAGAAAAGAGGGGAAAAAATATTCAAGAAAAGATTGTTCTTCTATTCAGAAGCACACAATTCCATTTCCAAGCATTAGAAGTTTTCTCCTCTAAGAGGGGAAAGAAATCTGTACCGCAGTGCAGCGTTCCGGGGTGCTGTGCAGCAAGCGGACTGGTGCCAGTGAACTGCTGTGCGTTGCTACAGAGCCCTTCAGTGGAGCCAAACGCATGTTCTTAGTAAAACACTCCCCATAACCACCTGTGGGACACATCAGACCCTGGCGTTTGCCACACTTCCAAAACTTGGGGTTTACCGAAGTTATTCACAGATTAAATCCAGACACACCTAATCAGTTAGAAACACAAACCAAACCCCAAACCATCCCAGAGGTCTAAATACTGAAATTCTTAAGGAATAAACTATGCAACTTGAACCAAAATAACCACAAGATACACGACATCTTTGTGCCTTGGAGCACTACTGTGGGGGCCAGATTTACAAACATGTAGTATCTGGTTTTTAAAGTATTCAGAGAGATCAAAGGACAAGCATTTACAATCAGACTTGATACTCAAAGAACATCCTAGTACCCCAATGCATAACAACCTGTTTAATGCGATTTGCCATAGAACAACAAGGCTATCTACAGATGTACCCAGAGAAAAAGAAGAATCTAAAACTGTTCATATCTAAAGAAAATAATATTTTACTTTTAAAGAAAATTAAACACATTTCTTGTTTCTGCAGCTCAAGACTTTACCTTAGTTGGTCTTAAAATTGATAGATCAGTGTGACATTTAATATCTAACAGTTGGCAAGTCACAGTCAATAACAGAAAGAAATATCCTATCCCCTACACAGCTGTAGTAACAGATCTCTATTCTATTTGTGCCAATCTGACGTTAGCTGATCCTAAAGCAGGTCCCCAAGTAACCAGAGCAGGGAAAAAATCCCAGATCCCTGCAAGTAACAGGGGACTAAAGCTGGCCACCAGGGCAAATCTCAGTATTGCATCAGTACTGGCATTCTACACATCTAACACTACTAGGGCTGTAAGTACCAACTTGCGGTATGTCACAGGAGATTGACAGCAGTCAAACCAGAGAACATAGTATCTTTTATAAAACTGCTTTTAAGCTTTGACTTTGGTTAAAGTTTAAAGCAGAAGCTGTTTGTAATGACACGACTGCAGACTGTGACCAAGCAAAACAAGAACAAGCAGATGAACTCCTCACATCTTCTGAGTTGGTCCCACATCCTGCACCCACCAAGACAGTGACCGCCCATCTCTCTTCAGTGATTTACAAACACACTCTGCATCAATCACTTGGAACATAAGGGTCTGGATCACTACCTTCCAGATGAACTGGTGCAGCCTACAACAACTGCTGTCAAGCATGAAAATGAAGCCACAAGCACTACAGATGCATCAAGTTAGTTGATCCTTCTAATCCATACCTCAAGCCAATGCCCCACATCATTTAGTGAGCACTTTATCCCTTACACTCAGGTGTTCCATACAGCACGTATCTGTTTACCCTGACACAAAGGACAGGGTTCACTTGCCCCAGCACAGTCACCTAAAACCAGCGCAGACACTGGCTTTAGGTCCTGGGTATCCTATCTGCCCCAGCTGACATTCCAGAAGGGCACAGATCTCTGGTGGGTTTCACATCACACTTGGCTGCTCTGTGTGGCTTGTGTGGATGCTGCAGGACATCTTGAGTGGCACTACAAGCCTATGCCTGGGCAGCTGAATCACTCCCAAGTGCTTTACATCTACTGGAAAAGCTGTAATTCCTGGGCATTCTCCCTGTGCCATGGGACACAGAGGGATCTTAGAACATAAGGACACAAATTCCCACTCAAAAACAAAAATTTGCTTCCCACAATGATGAAGCATGGTCCTTCAGAAGGTGACAGTGCAGTGACAGAACATGAGGCCACTTACTGATGGGTTTAACTTCACTTCCTGGCACCTCCTCTGCTTCTCCTTGCATTCCTGAAGAAGAGCGCTGTATCCAGCATTCAGTACTGGCAAGTGGTTCTCATGTTCTGTGCAACTCGTTCTGATGCTCATCAGCAAAATCTCAAACTCTTACAAAAGAAACAAAGGTTTCCAAAAAAACCCCAATGTACTAAAGCCAACTGTGAAGCTAAATGTATTCCTTCATGTGCCAGTTTTTCAGGCACTTCCAATGGACTAAGGCCTTAAAAAAAAAAGAACTGACAAGGCAGCAAGCACAGGGAGACGCAGTCAGTAACAGCAGTAAGGCAGGGGAAGTTCAGGTTAGATATATCTTTATAAGGAAGAAGTTCTTTACTGTGAGCGTGCTGAGGCGCTGGAACAGGCTGCCCAGAGAAGTGGTGAATGCTCCATCCCTGGCAGTGTTCAAGGCCAGGTTGGACAAAGCCTTGGGCGACACGGTGTAGGGTGAGGGGGGGTTGGAGCTAGATGATCTTAAAGTCCTTTCCAACCCTAACCACTCTATAATTCTATTTATCAGTTAAATGTATGCTGATGACACAATCCCAAATTCTGATCAAGTTCCCCCAACTTTGCAACAACCAAAGCAGAGTACAGCTCTCTCACATCCCATCAACCAGCTGAAGCACACTGAGACTCACGCCAGAGGTGCCTTTTCTTTTCTTACCTCACATATTCAGAAGTGGAGCTGAAGAAATTATGGCAAATTACCTTTAATCTACTCTCAATGCTGCAACTTCACTGCAGGTGACAAAACGGGGTTTTAAGAGGATAGACTCTCCACCAACCAGGCTTTCACAAGAAGCTAAAAAACTCACGTCAGATCTGGAAGATCCGAAGTGTCTGGTACACAGCTGGACAGCTTTCAGAGCTATCACTTCTCCTCCTCTTTTGTGAGACCATCCAATCCCAAAATAATACCTACTGACTGCTTCCCTCAAGTGTTTCCAAATGGCTTGCAAAAATCAACACCACAAAGAGGAAACCAATCTATACAGATAAGCTGCTGACCTTTAAGTTCAATAGCAAACCTCATATTGTGTAAGCTGATGGACCAAAGGACTTTATCAGGTCAACACACAAAACGATTTGCAATGATAGAAGGGTATTTCACCAAATATAGACATACTCATGTTGATGGTTCAGGTGACCATGGAACACTGCAGAGCTCTTGACATTTGATGAAAGCAAAAATACCTACTTTGAAGAAAGTCAGTTTCTTCTACAGGCTGTTAAGAGCTTTGTTGTCCATCTTCATCCCTTCTCCCCACCTTTCCTCAGGCTCCAACTACCCATAATTTTGAGTGTTTTGTCAGTTGAAGGATTTCCATATCAATTAAATACATAAAGCTGTACCAGAGAAATTTTAAACCAGTAACCATGAAAATTTTGTCTATAGCTCAAATAGTTGTGAAACTCAAAGGAGTTTTAAATTGTAGTTACTACCTGTAAGAAACTACAGGCACAGCCGGTTTTCAAAAGGCTCCTTCCTGCTGTTGCTACAAAAGCATATGTTGATGAAGGAGTTGGGAAAGGATAGAACACACAAACCTGAAAATACAGTTCTTTAAAACAAAGTTACTTTTATAAATACAATCTACAGAGTAGAATTTCTGATTCGGGTGAATACTACAGCAGAACCTTCATCTCTGAAGGCACTTCCGACACCTGAAACATTCCAATTACAGCTTACTTACTCAGCAGTATTTACCTACAGGAAGGCTTTATTAAAAATAATATATAACAGTAAGGAAATACTCCTCACATTTATATGAGTGTATGTATATATTTATGATATATATTTATACCAACGATGAAAATTAACCGTGCAAGGCAAATAAACAATTAGTCATGCAAGAGAGCCTTGTAGCATCTGTCAAAGAAAATCCTTACTAGACTTGAAATTTCTCCTTGGGCTCTAGGCAGTTCTAATGCTCATTTCAAAACACAGCTTTTGGGGGTTTTTTTAGCAAAAAAGAAGAAACCTATAATATTAGCAATAGCCTGGAATAATTAAAGGTGTTTCAAAACAAATACTGGTATCAACTGAAACACCAAAGGATTTTTTTTCTTATGATAACTTGTTCTTGAAAACAAATGAAAACAGACTTCAAAAGCAACCAACACTTCTGGATGCCAGACGAAACGTGGAAATCTTTTTAGTGGGCTGGAGTTTCCCATTTAATGAAAACAACCACCACCACCATCCACAAATCCCCCAGAACCGAGCAACCAAACACCCTTGATACTTCAAAAATGACATTTAGAAACAAGAAGACAAAACTTATTGGTAGTTATTATTCCAGAATACCAAAACCCAAATGCAGTTATCCCTCTGGAATCTATGGTGGTTTTGAGAGAAGAATTGTATTTGTCTTATGATTGCAGCTTTGTTGTTTAAATAAGAAATGTTCCGAGTTCCACACTTGAATTGTTTTGAATTATTCCTTGAATTAAGTTTTTAATTTTTTAATTTTAATTAGTTTTTAATTCACACCAGTGTTAAACCTCACTGTATTCACCCATTCTCTGAGTAGAGACTGTGCCTTTTCATACAGCCCTTGGCTTGTTTTCACATTCCCCCCCTCTCCCACTCAGTTGTTTCACTGTCCTACTGTTCTTTTACTTGAATTATTTTGAATTATTCCTTGAATTGTTTTTAATTTTTTAATTTTAATTAGTTTTTAATTCACACCAGTGTTAAACCTCACTGTATTCACCCATTCTCTGAGTAGAGACTGTGCCTTTTCATACAGCCCTTGGCTTGTTTACACATTCCCCCCCTCTCCCACTCAGTTGTTTCACTGTCCTACTGTTCTTTTACTGCTATTAGCAACAGTACGTGCACTTTATAGACAAAGCACTACCCAGGATCCATGTTAATCACTGGGACTAGCATATGACCTTACCACGGAAAGCAGCTTTGCCCTGGTTTGGTTCAGAACAGTGACTGAATTCAGATTCTCACAGTATCTGTCCTTCCTCTCAGACACAGCGAGAAGACTTCTCCAAACCAACATGGGCTGCTAGCAATGGAAGAGGAGGGGTGCGCAGCAACGACAGGAAAAGGAGCCAGTGCAGGCGCAGTCAGCACATTGAAAACCGCAGGCCCAAAGAAGAACACGAAAGGGAACGTTTCTGTTCCCCAGAAAAGATGTCTGCTACTGTCTAGAGCTTCTTTTTTTTTTTTTTCCCCAGGAAACAGCTCTGAACGGTACAAAGCACCACAGCTACATCCTGCCCAGCTTCTAGGCCAGTTGCTTTATTACCATAATTCACAGGACTTTTAGTTTAAAACATTCTCCTGACAGAGGAAAGGAAAATCAGAACTGCACACGCACTGCAATTGTAAATATATATTAAACCAAGCTAGTGTCTCAAGATCACTATAGCCTCTGTACCTTTATTATGTCCAGTCTCTTTGTCAGACAAAAGTAAAGTACTAAAGCTGTACAGCACCCACATTTTACAGAAACTACTAATCAGATTAAAGCCTTAGGAAGACAGCCTTCCCTCAGAAGAACATCAGGGAATGGAAGATAATTGTTCTTGTGCTCTAGGACCATGCATACATTAATGAAGTATTCTGAAAGAAGACAAAACTCACCATTTGATATGCATGTGTAGTAAGATATAAGGACAATTCCTATTCATGAACAGCCACACATACTTATCTGAAATCTGACAAGTGCTCAAGGTCATCATGCCATTCAAATAAAAATCTACTAACAAACAAACAGATTTATCTCACTCATTACATGATTCTAAATAGTGTACTTGGTATATGCTAGTGCAACAAATGTGTGCACCAAATATGTCCTCTTACAAAGCTGATTATACGCTTTTAGATAGCCCTCAAATACCTGGTGTCTGGTTCTGCAGAGTGTTTAGTACATCTTAAGAAAACCTGCGTCTAATCTTCCCTTCATGGCTCCTCACAGTTTTAGGCAGATAATTCTGTCCTTATTCCAACTACCTTGTGCAACTAGGAGCAAGACAGTTCCTTACCTATAAAATAATGAAGCAGCAAAGCACAAACTGACAATAAGGCAAGCAAGCACTGATGGAAACCACTGAATGGCCTCTCCTGAGGACAATGCACAACATGATGATAGCGACCTCCAGAACACCCTGGTCTGGTTATTAATGGATAAGGGCAAAAATGCATTATCCGCTCCAAGGAACAAGTAATCCAGAGCAAGGAACAGCTCCCGACTGATTTTCCTCAGCAGCCTCAGAACACAACCCGCACGTTCAACAGAGACTTATGTCCACACAAGTACATGCAGTGCCTGTATGGCTGAGGCAGTGCATCCTGTCCCACTGGCACACACTCCGTACAGTGGAAGGAATGACCCAACTGTTTGCTGGGCCACAAACACAGTACTGCTTATTTTTCTTTACATTCTTCCAACAGAAGATTGGAGAGCTTGAGACAGTTAACATGGGGGCAAACAGAAAATCTGGCTCTTCCCTTTAATCTTCACTTGAGAAATCAGATTAAGATTCAACTCTTAAGCACCACATTTTACTTACATTTGTGCTTGTGCTCAAGAGCACTGAAAAAAATCCTAAAGGGTTACAACAAGCCAGTGTTTTGCATTAAAGAGAAAATGCTGAAATCACCACCTCCATATAGCATTTCCACGCGTACTCTGTACAATTCTGTAACATAGCTAGGCTGATTGAGTAAACAAAAATAAGTAAATAAATAAGTATCTGTTCTCTGAAGTATGAACACCTTCCAGAAAATCAGCACGGTCTCACAAATAGTAAATTGAATATTCATACTGGCTACAACAAAGTGACATTGAAAAAAGACGTTTCTCAAAGGCTACAGAATCACTAACCTTCTATGTTGCATATTATTAATTAGGAGGATGTACAAGATATTTGCAAAACAAAAGACCATGGCAAAACCTACGTTAAATTCAGGGGGAAAAAAAAGATAGCAAAGTTTTCTTAGCAGTAACTAGGGTTTTGTTTTCCCTAGCAGTTTCATAACACAACGTCAGAAGACTGAATTCCTTCTAAATGCAGTAAGCAGTAGATTCAAGAGAGACCAACAGCTACATAATCATCCTACACACTGTTAATTGTATCTGGCATTACTGCTCAAAGCTCCTACACAGAACGTCAGCTGACTGCCTGCACAGCACTTGGTTCTTAGTGCCTTTGTTACTGACGAATTCAATTATACAGCAGAGAGCTCCACAACCGCCCTCATGTTATAAACCTCGGCCATCACAGAGCGGCAGAAATCCCATAGCTTTGCCCGGGGCACACAGTTATTTCTCAGCTTGGTCCTCAATCTGCAAATTACCAGAGTCAATGCTACACCGTGGAGAACTGTGTTGCTTCGCAGGAAGGAAACAGACAAACTAAAACATTGCTGGGAAAAAACCCTCACCCTGACAGACCTTACGCTACATGTTCATGCTCCACATAGACCAGGATGTCCCCCACATCTTGCGGGTGACAAACAAGAAGACAAGCAGAGAGCTACCCCAAGTTTTTTACAAGAGTCCAGCAATTCCACTGCCCTGGTCATGCCAATTGTCTCTTTCAGTCTCTAACACATCAAAGAACTGAACGAGACACATACATATTATAGGGTGCTTTAAGAAAGGATTTCTCGGGACTCTTCCCACAGATGTCTTAGCACTTTCAGATGAAAGGTTCACCTTGATCTAAGTGCATGATCTTTACAAGACCATCTTCCTTGATGTTGTTTAAAACTACACCTCTACAACCACCTGTGAAAGCACAGCCCTCCTCCTACTGTGTTCCCTGCCTTGCTGCAAGTCACACCAGTACTTCTCGAGTTTCCCTGGAAATCATCGTGCACATCCTGAAAGTCTTCAAGGTACTGAGCTCAGAGACACGGCTGTCACACAGACCAGGAGCTGTGAGGACGGTAAACCCTGCGTCCGGTTCTTACTCACAAGGACAAAACCCGTGTCTCTTCACTGACCTACTTTCCATGGGTTTGTGTGAAACACACCGTGCAGCAAAGGAGAAGTAGTAACACCCTGTGTTTTTATTGAACAGATACTCCCAGCCCTGGAAGCAAGGCATTTCCTCTATAGCTACACTCAATTACTACACATTTCTTCACAGAACAGCGCGGACCAACACCTGATCATTTACAACGCGGTGCAGTTGAGTTCTGCCTTGTCTCGCAGAACCGGTGGACACTACAGCGGGACAGGAGCGCAGAGCAGACACGCTGACACCGGGACAGGACGGGACAGACCCGGCGACACAAGGACAGGGGTGAGCAGCACAGACACGGTAACACGGGGGCAGGGGTGCGGACGCTGCCCGCGCGGTGGGTGCCGGAGCACGCCAGAAGCCCTGCGCGCCTGACACCGCACC
>NW_009928856.1:0-23235 GCF_000696875.1 Nestor notabilis
TCCAACCCTAACTATTCTGTGATTCTAGGAGGAGAAGCTTCATCTGTAAGTAAATTTTCTCATTTACGTTATCCTTGTTTTTGAAGTGTGTTATGCTGACTACTTTAAGGATGTGCTAGGAGGAAAGCTGTACTGCAGTATCTGATTTGGGAAGTTAATCACTATAGGAAATTAAGAGGAAATATGATACTGCTTCTTTAGATCATGTCTTGAAATGTCATCTACTTTTAGTATTTCCTTTTTCTAATTTCAAAAGAGATATCCAGCCTCCACTAGCTTTTACAGTAATATATATATATCTATCAGAGTTGTCAACCCTGAATTGCCTAATCATCTTTTCCTGTCTGCTTTTAGGCACCATTTGCTAATAATGTACTCACTGCAGTATCCTGTTGCTTTCCAAATTTAAAAAGCCAAGAATGCCACTAAAATAGCACTAAAGAGCACTACTGTCTCTTCCTCCTTCTTCACTGAATGACAGAAATTTGTTTTATAAATAACAGGAAACACCCTCTGCAGGTGTTTTTGCAGGATTTTAGGAGCAGCTGTTATCTCCTCTAGAAAAAAAAAAAGGAAAAATTTATATATGACAAGCATTTGTTTGTTTGTAGATTGTGGAAGATACATTTGCCTTTAAACACTAAATCAGATGAGATTAAAAATCTGTTCTAGAAAATCTGGAGAAAGGTGAAAGGCTATTTTGTGTGACACGTATTAAATGAACCACTTGTATCTAGAAGCAAAATTATCAGCCTACATCAACATGAGGGTGTTAATTTAGCTTGTTGCATCTTTGAAGAGTATTTAAGCTACTGCCTCATTAAGGTAGTAAAGAGCATTTCATCTGCCTTGAAATATTTTGAGGTAGCAGCCATCTACACTGCTACAGACAGCTAGTTAAAGAATCACAGAATCTCCTCCCTTTTTTTAAATAAAATTCAGTTCTACTGTACTATTCACCAGCAGAATTTAGATTAAAATGATTGCAATTGTTGCATTCCAGCTATCTATTCTTCCATTCACCTTTTTTCTTTTTCTTCCTTTTTTTTTCTTTCAGAATAATTTTTTTTCAAAGTTGGAAGTTTATAAATAACATCTACATTATATGTATACAGTACACCTGAAGTGCTTCCCACTAAATAAGACCAAATGTAATTTATTTACGTATTACCTGGCAACCCATGCACTATCCTGAACCTATAAAAGGGTTTGCAATTTCATCATGTCTCTGTGGGTTTTGCATTTATGTGATGGGCAATGAGAATCCCCCAGGTACCATGTTATATTTGATTACAGAAAAGGTGATTTTAAAAAAGATTCTTAGAGTAGATACTGCGTCATCTGTGTGATTTACATATTACTGTGTCTGTTACAATGGCAAATTATTAATGATAATATCTTGCAATAGCAGTGGCTTGAAAAAACAACCTTATGTTGATTATCATGATTACTCTACACATTAATCTACAAAAGATCATTAGTCTTTTGCTTTATGCTGGTTGGGAAGGTAGGTTGGTAAGATTATGCTCACACAGCTGAAAGGCTAATAATATCTTAAAATTATTTCCATACTCTTAACAGTCCTTCTTTGTCCCTCGTGGATGTATGGCAAGAATAGAATACTATTTCCATTCTATTCCTTTCAGTATTGTTTCTGATATAACATTTTGTCTAAACCCACACAGCTATTTTTATGCAATTATTTGGCATCATTGCACCTATTAAACACTTTGCTTGTACAGCCATTAGATAATCGAGAGGCAGGCTCCATATTAACTTATTGTAATTAGTACCATTTAACAACTGGTTATAAAACCAAAATCTTGCACAATATCACTTTTAGTGTGGGACTACTTTTATTTGAAAGCAGTTTTCAAAACATATGCTTTCATGACTTTGCATAGGTCCTATTTAGAAAGCAACTTGATATATCCATAAAAAAATATGAGTCAATATATAAAAAACTCAAAGCCAAATGCACTCTAAAGCTGAAAAATTCATGGAGAAGTTTTTTTTTTGTTTTTTTAATTAAGTCTGTTGGATATGAAACACTTGATCTGGGACTGGCTGGGCTGGAGTTAAGTTTCTTCATAGCAACCTGTATGATGCTATGTTTTGGATTTGTTGGTAGCACACTAATGTTTTGGTGCTCGCTGATCAGTGCTAACACAGCATCAAGGCTTTCTCTTTTTTTCCCACTATGCCTTTTGTCTATCAAGTCAGCTATGAGTGAGTAAGAGGCTGGGAGGGGACATAACTGGGACAGCTAACCCAAATGGGCCAAAAGATATTTCATACCATATGACATCATGCCTACCAACACAAACTGAGTTAGAAGAGTCGATCATTTTGGCTTTCAAGGTTGCCATTGATTCGAAACTGGCTAGATCTTGGTCTGCTTGTAGAGGACGGTGCATGATTTCCTTTATTCCACTTGTATTTTTGTTTAATATTACCCCCACACACACCAACTTTCCTTCACATTTTAAACTTTATGTCAAACAATGAGTTTTCTCACTTTTCTTCTTCCTATTTTCTCCCCCACATTCCCACCAATGGGGAGGGAGCAAGGAAGTGGCTGCATAGAAGTTTGTCTGCTGGGTGTCAGCCCATCACAACACTTTTGAATCATGCACCATTTGTAATCTACATTATACCATGACCATGGTGTCTGATTTCTTTCTGAAAGAATCTGATTAAAGTCTAGCTACCACAGCTGTATGGCCTGAGAAATTCAAGACAAAGAGTTAGTGGAAATAAAGATTTTTAGTACAAGGTATCCCTGCCCATGGCAGGGGGGTTGGAACTAGATGATCTTAAGGTCCTTTCCAACCCAGACCATTCTATGGTTCTATGATCCTATAAGATGAGGGAACAGAGATTAACCTCTAACTGAGGAAAGCATACAGCAAACCCCAGGTAAAAAGTATAAAAATACCGATGAAGCATATTTGACTATATTAGAATAAATTACCAATATTCAATGACTAATATGCCATATCTAAGGAATAATAATAAAGAAAGAAGTGAAATATATTTCAGAAAAATCTTGCTAATGAAGTCACAGTGTCATGTCTAAAAACAGAATTTTGGTTTCTTGATATATGTAGAATGTTTGAACAAAAGATATTGTCATGTGATTTAGGTTCTTGTGTACTGGTGCTATTATTGCAATAGTTACTTTAGAATACATTTACCAGGAAATTAAAACATGAATCTTTATTATAATTTCACTTGTGATGTCCCCGTTTGCATCATAAAAAGAAATATTCTGTATTTGAATAATTGCTGATTAACTGAAGATAGCATTACACTAACTTACTTAAAATCTTTGCTTGCTTTTTAACTTGCTTGCCATTGTTCCTGCAGACACTAATCATCCCACAAAACTCTACAGAAGTGTCTTTCCCCAACCATCCTCTGCCCATTTTACCCTGAAGTTCTCTGGCTTTCCTAAACTTCTTCCTTCCTGTCATATATCAAAACAGGAACAAACTTAATACCTGTAGCAAACATCCTTATTTTTTGCTTTCCTTGTGGTTTGTTCTGTTTGCTTACATTAACCAATCTATTTGTTCTTGTCTCTTTCCTTCTGCCTCAGTCAGCTGTGCATTTGGTGCACATACAAATTTAATAGTGTGCTATCAAGGCAAGCTCTGGCTTAAATAATCATAAAGGTTTACGGTGAAAGTGTATCTCAATGCTCTTGTTTTCATGGTGTTGTGATACAGCCAGTATATTGATATAAATAGACCAACGTCTCACCCTGGAAAAGCCATATAGGTAGACAGCCACATATTATTAATTCCACCTCTCATCTCAGCAGATGAGTCTGTGTGACTAAATATCTGTTTTAAAAATCAGTATGGTGTGTAACACTTCCCAGGTGAAGTGCGACTCACATATAAGTTTACTTCCACCTCAGCATCTTCTGGACATTGAACATGAGTGCTTCCTCAGAGTCCCACATGGGTGGAGGCATGCTCAGAATAAACAGCCAAAGCTGCAATGAGTGACAACACAAAATAAAACAGCAGTGATAAGCCTGACAAGGTGACAAGGAATATACTAGAATATTAATCAGGAAGATCAATGTTAGGGAATAGCTGGAAACAGTCAGAAGAGATCAGGCATAAGGGAATAGCTTGGTAGACTTATCTTCTCAATTAGAACAAAGAACAGTGGATTAAAACGCAGACAAAACTAAAATATTTTGCATGATATCTGCACTTTCCATCAAAGCTAAGTTAAAAAAAGATATCAACAAGTAGTATTCAAGTTTTACTTAAAATTTAACAATGTCTAATTTTCTTCTGGACTTACTCTGGAAGTGGCCATTGTCACCCATCACATTGTCATGGTTTAGCCCCTCAGCCCCATACAGCTGTTCCCCCCTCAGTGGCATAGAGAAGATAAGCAGAAGGGCAAAAGTGTGAAAAGTCATGTGTAGGCATAAAGATGGCTTAATAGGTAAAGCAAAAGCCATGCACACAAGCAAAACAAAACAAGAGTTTAAATCACCACTTCTGATGGTCAGGCAGGTGTTCAGCCATCTCCAGGAAAGCAGGGCTCCATCAGGCATAACAGTTGCTTGGGAATATAAATGCCAACACTCCAAACATCCTCCCCTTCCTTCTTCTTCCCACAGATTTATATGCTGAGCATGACACCATATGGTGTGGGATACCCCTTGGGTCAGTTGGGGACAGCTGTCCTGGTTGTGAACCCTCCCAACTTCTTGTGCACCTCCAGACTACTCACTAGTGGTGTGGTGTGAGAAGTAGAGAAGACCTTGACTTTGTGTAAACGCTGCTCAGCAATAAAGAAAACATTTCTGTTTTATCAACACTGTTTTGGTCACAAATCCAAAACAAAGTCCCATACTAGCTATTACAAAAAAAATAAACTTCATCACTGCCTGAAACAGTACGTGCATATAAAATTCCTATTCTGAATCTGATTTTTCCAAAAAGCATTACATACAAATCCTACAACCTAAAGAATGTCTTAAAATCTCAGGGACAATAATGGTGAGATACTTAGAAAAGGAGCTATGGTATTTTTATTTAAATTGTTCCTTATTTGAAGATCATTTAGCATGCCTCATGGAAAGACTGGCAGTAAGTCCTGTATTTGCATGAGGTTCTTTTAGTAATTAGAATGTACATTTTCATACATAGAAATTTCACATTTCTAACTATGCATATACAGTTGTATGCACAAATTAAAAATTTAGCTTGCTTGAAAATCTGATAAAAATATAAATCTACAAATCTAAAAAAAAAATTCTGTTTTGTCCTAGTCAAACGGGGAAAAATGAGTCAGAACATTTTACAGCTAAATTATTGTTCTAGAATCAATGTATCTGTAGCCACACCAAACAAATGTTTCAAACTCTCCTTTGAATTAAATGATCATTCATTTTGTTTCTATAAAATCAGAATTAATACTTACATTTTTAAAGAAATCAGAATTGTGTAAGACTTCCTTCCCTCTAAATACATCAGTAAACTCATTTTCCTTAGGCATTTACATTCAAGAGTGATTCAGTGAAATGTCTGTCAGCATTACTGTTTTCGTTTCTTAGAGTTCTATTATAATTTCTATCACAGATGAAAAGTAAGTATTTTTGATAAGGAAATAAAATCACACTTTGTCATCCACTTTTTTGTGCACCTTCAGTGAAATTAACTTTGTACCACTTTCATCTACATACTCTTGCTAATCTCAGTGGAGAAGGTAAACAATAAAAAGAAAAAATTATAAACATTTCCTTCATGCTTAATTTACAAATCCTGAACATCCTTCATATTCACTTAGATTTCAACAGTAGCTACATACACAGAGTACCTAAAGGATTAAACCAATCCTCTATGCACCATCCTTCTCATTAGACAGATAGGAGCAGTCTCACATTCACATTCCTGGTCCTCATGGGGAACTTCAAGCATCCCAATATGTGTTGGAGGGACAACATGAGGTCATAAGCAATCGAGGAGGTTCCTGGAATGTGCTAATGCTAATGTCTTTCTCCAAGTGACAGAGGAGCCAACAGGCTAATACGCTTTTCTGACACTTACCAATGAAAATTCAGCATTTAATGTTAACTGTATCTGACAGTTCATTTAGATTGTCCTTTAAAATCCATTTTCTACAGCATTGATTTTACAACTAATTATTAATTTTTCTCTGTTACAAGTTTGCCATAATTAGAGGCAATAGAAATAAAATTAAAAAGTAAATATAAAGGCTGCAGTGGTGCTTTGCTGTCAATATACATACTAAGAAGGCAAATTCACTGTTGCCTTGCCAAGTAACTATTTGTGCATAATCAAAAAATAGCTCAGATTGATGCAGTGGATAACAAATATTGTCAAATAGTTTCTTGAGCATTTCCCTTCAATGTCTGAAATCTCAAGCATACCTTGCAGGGTGGGAAATTAAACAGCCTAACAGAAGATTTTCCTATCTCAACAGTGCCTTTAAAGAGGTGATCTCGGAATCTACAGATCTACAGAAAAATAATATGAATGTCTGCTGCCATCTTGTCATTAAGGTGTCCCATAATCATTGCCCCATAAAGCGACTTCAATGACTTTTTTGTACAGTAGGCTACTGCAGTGACTACTAATGGTCTTAATCACAGAAAAGCAACATTACTGATCAGTCAGTCAAATTTAACTAAGAAGTGTATTGCCAAGTTTGGGGAATATATACACACACACACAAAACCCAAACACAGAGAGAAATAATGAAAAATAAAGGCACATGCAAATTTTCAACACAAAGTTTTAGGTTTTTATGCAGAAAAATGTCATCAAAGAGAATGCAAAATATTACTTCGTTGTAACTGTTTTTTTACCATGTTTTGCCAAAATACACACCCATCTCTTGCAGCATTTATGGTGCAAAATGGTAAAAGCAATATATACAAACTAGAATACTAACAATAACAATGTGTTAAACTCTTATCATTTGCACCATTATTACATATGCTTTGGTTGCTGGAAGTGTCTGAGCATGAAAATGGCAAGAACAAAGCATCTTCTTGGTGTGCACATGGCTAATAACATGCCAAATGTTTAACAATTTTAAGGAAGTGAAGGTGTTACAGCTCCATTAGAAACTGTTCTCTGATAGAAACTAAATCTGTTTACATGTTTTGTGCTAATGGTGTTGACCTACTGAAATGCATTTTTATTACCTTTCTTTCTGTTGGATAAAGACTTTGTAGTATGCTTGCAGCATCAGTAGACAAGATCCCCAATGAATTTATATTGTGATTACTAGTGGAGGAAACAGAAGCCTTTTTTTCTGTTCTTCCTAGCAGAAAATTAAACAATGTCACAATTTGGAATGGGTATGAACTGATGTTTTCCCAGTGGCTTTTACCAGAATGTATTCATTTAGGCAATAAAAATTGCTAACATCTTTCATAAAATTTACTGAAGTACAGATACACTGAAAGCTTGGAACTGGATTCTACATATCCATAAATCCACATCTATTGAGGAAAAAAATAATGTAAAAATAGGTTTATTTTTTTTCTACCTATATCTCCATTCACTGAAAACACTACTGACAGAAAGTATGACTATATTTAAACTGCATGTAATTGTGAAATATTTCTTTAAGTAATCAATCAGAGCAATTTGTCCACAACACACAGATGCATAAAATGGGGAAAAGAGAGTTAGGATTTATGTAAATATAGCACTTATCTCATTGTTGAAAGGGCTAATTAGCCAAGAAATATGCTTATACAAAAAATATTCTACCACAGAAAGCTGTTGTTTGGTTATTGGTTTGGTTTATTTTGTTTGTTTTTTTGGGTTTTTTTTTTTAAGATTTTTGCTATTTCTAATATTCAAGGATATTCTTTTCAAAGCCCCTCTTTACCAAGAAAAAAAATTATAAGGTGATTCTTAAGAAATTTCAAAATCTCCTCCAGACAGTTAAGAAATCAATGTTCTGAAATGAAGAATTTGAAGCATTGTGAAGTTGTCCGTAGTATTTTGGCAATGATTCAGCAAGATAGTTAGGCAGGTAATTCAGGGAGACTCTGATATGTTTAAAAATGACTATGTGATCTGTACTTCACACTTTCTAGACATGCAAATGTCATTGCAGTGTATTTATACAATTAAATTCCTTTCAAGTATTCCAGAATTTTAAAGGGTTTTACCATGTTATACAAAATAATGTACTGTGTAATGAGTAATTTTAATGCATATATGGTTTAATTGTGCATTATAACTTTTCTTGCAAAATGGATTCCACAACGAAAGACTTTGCTCCAAATGCTTATAATACAATCCTTATAATACATTTCCAGATAGAAATTAGAAAAAAGAAATAATCTAATTATTGATAGATTAAAGAATTCTTAATTTATGTTTTTGTGTTATAAATGGTACCTTGCCTTTTCTTGAATTTTTGTTTTACACTTCTCTGAACTTGGACACCCCTCCCCAAACCAAACCAAACCAAACCAAACCAAATGAATCCAAACCAAACCAGACCAAAACCAACCCTGAATTGTTTTCTTTTAAGGTTAGCACATCCATACATATCTTGGTAAAGCTCTCCAGTAAGATAGTTACTGCAAAGTATGATTTGCCTGTAATTAAGATAAGCAACTTCAAATATACAGATGGTATCAAAGTAAGATAATAGTGAGGTATAGAAAATAAGTAATCTTGTTACTATTGAGAGAGAACGTGGTAGTGACCGTAAGAAAAACAGTAGTATTTATACAGGAATAAATGAAACCATAAAAAATACTTTCTCTGCATTGTTTTGTTCTTACCTCAAAACTTTTTACACTGTTTTATGAAAAGACAGAAATTCAGAAGTACTATCATGGGTAAACCCATCAGCCTAACTATATGAATTCAGTGAGTTGTATTCTCAGGCATACAAAGGCAGATTCTAATTGACAGTAAATGAAATGGCATCCTGGTAAACCTCCAGCTAACAGTGCAAAATTAAAGTAAAATCTGTTTTCTCCCATTTCCCTGTATACATCATTATCCCATATGCAATTTTTCCCATCTAAAGGATCTGAAGAGGGCTATAACAAGATGCCATGCTTATTGAATTTATTTGTCCCACACAGCCAGTAAATAAAGTTTTTGTTTCCAGAGACAAACTTTGCAGTTAGTTGTGCAATGGAGGGTTGCTGACAAAAAAAATACAGTGTACCATTCCACAGCCAGCATATTATGAAGTATCTATGCTATTATCCTTGCACTACAAATATTTTGTTGTGATATGTTATCTCAGTTTCATGGTAAGCACCTCTGAACTCCAGTGGTATAAAGGTTTAGCAGCAGAGTTTTTAGGATAGCTATACTGCAGCTTCTTCACCATGCCATTATTACTTGGTTCATTTTTTTCAGGTGTCACAGATCCATTGATGAATAAGCTATTATTCCCATTTGGAGGCTGGATATCCCTTTACATAGGGATAATGATTTTTTTAAAGATAAAATGGATTAAATATTTCTATCATTTTCTGTCTTTTTTTCTGAAGCATCTACTGCTAAAACTAATGTACCCACTTCAGATACTTGTACTTTCTCACTTACCCTAATTATTAAGTTGAGGTCTTCTTAAAAGGCTTGTGGCTGCTAGTATAACTTTCCATCTACCAGTTTGTAGTTCTGACCTACAACGAACAACTGGTTTGATCTGGAGTGTAACACTTTAATCAGAGTTGAACATGCAGTTGATTCATGCCAGGCAAAGAATCAGACAAACAAGACACAAGATAAAGCTGGTGAACATTCAGATGGACAAGCCTGATTGCAGGAGAACAAGAGGAGTTGTATGTATTGAAAAGAAATCTGACCAGAAGTGACAGTCTGAGACTTTGTTGTGAAAAGGAGGAAGTTTGGAAGAAGAAACTACAAGAGAGAAACAATCTTGTAGGATGTCAAAAAAAACCCCAACCAACCAAAATACCCCCCAAACTATTATGAATGAATTCCCAACAAAATCATGGTCAGGAGATTTATAAAATTTAGATGTAATTAATCCTTAATTACACCTGACTCAAGTGTAAGAGACGCTATAAGACACATTCTGACATCCTAACAGCACCATGCTAATTCTATACCCATCCAACAGATTTCACGAAGTTTGATGTTTTATTCTGTATTGTAACTTCCTAACGTTTATCATATGGTTTTAACTTTTGATTTAGGCTAGGCATTTTAAAGGACAACTTCTTACTGAAGCAAATGCTGTTATGGTAACAACCTGAAGCATTTCTACTGCTCATTTTATTTGTGGAAAACTTGTGGGTCCTCAAGCATTGAAATTTTTGAGCTGACCTGTTATACAGGGTTACTTTGATACAAGCCAGTTCCTGTAAGTTCCTTAGCTGCTGATCTCCATCCATTACTTTCTAAATTGTGCAGGAAGTAACAGAATTTACATTTACAAGAATTGAAAACATTTTTTCCCTGTCTTTCCCAAGTAGATGATGTTTACAGATGAAAGCATATCAAGAAGTTCTGTCTTGTGCTTCCACAACCTAGACTTGTCTGATTTTGTATGGACGTATGCTTATATTTACATTTTTGCATTTGTTTAGATGAAATTTGGGGAGAGTAGTACACATGTAGAATCTAGGAATGGAAGAGTGGTTATACAGGAATTTTTGACATTTGCATATTTCTCTCCTTTGGAGAAAACAGGATGCTGGGGACGGACTCTTCATTAGGGACTGTAGTGGTAGTACAAGGTGTAATGGCTTTAATCTTAAGCAGAGGAATTTTAGGTTAGATATGAGGAAGAAGTTCTTCACAGTGAGGGTGGTGAGGCACTGGAATAGGTTGCCCAAGGAAGTTGTGAATGCTCTATCCCTGGAGGTGTTCAAGGCCAGGCTGGGCGGAGCCTTGGGCGATATAGTTTAGCATGTGGTGTCCCTGCTCATGGCAGGGGGGTTGGAACTAGATGATCTTAAGGTCCTTTCCAACCCTAACTATTCTATGATTCTATGACTCTAAAACATCAGACTTAATTGGACATTTACCTTTTAGCAGGGTTTTTTTTAACCAACTTATATAGAAGAAGGGAAAATCTATTTTACATTTGCTATACAAACTAGATGAGCACATTGGCAAAATTTTTCTGTAAAATAGTTGACCCCTTTGGACTACATGAAGTGATTTGGAGATGAGGAAATCCCCACAGAGGAAGACAAAAGGTTTTAATATTAGCAAGAAGAACTCAACAAAACAGAGTATTCAGAGGGACCCACATTCATGATAAGCTTGGTTGGATGAGAACAAAAGGGAGAGGTAGAAAGAGAGGGAGAGAAAGAAGGAGAGAGGAAGGAGGGAGAGAAAATGACTACTCCTGAAAACTGTAGTGTATTTCATTCAATAAAGGGGTCCTTATGTAATGTACAAGCAGAGTCATATAGTGAGTGTCCAGTAGAGGAAGAGTTACCATGAGTGACATTTTCATCTGTAATTAAATCCACAGGATTAGTAGCTAAATGTATTTTTTTTTTTTTTTTTTCCCCCCAGGAGAGTGATGTGTTTGTGTGTGTGTATGTGTTAGGGTGCTCTTGAACTCAGACATCTGTGAAAGCTTTTCATGATCCATCCAGCTGTGAATGCCAAAATGGTGAATTTTGATTCTTGATTACAGTACAGACTCTCCTTGGGAGCTATACCCGTCCTCAGTTTGGAATAACACCACATATTATAAGTTTCTTTGCTGTAATCCATATCAAATTTTATTACAGAAAGAGAAAAAATAAACTGTGATGAATATGTATTAAGTTGCTACTTATGGGCAATATGAAACTTTCACCTTATTATATTGAAAAGTGTTAAAATATATTGGTTTTGAAAAGAAATCTTCCCTTTCTGTGAACAAGACTTTTTTTTAACTGCTTGGAATAATGAAATATTTTTCTGTATGCACAGAAAAATGTGGAAATCAGTGATGCTCTGCAGAACTTGAGGCTATGTGCCAAACAGCTGCTCTTTGGAGCAGGTGATAAACTGATGTGAAAAAAAACCCTCAAAACTTCAAACTTTTTTTCTTTCCTATCATTTCCCTTCTGTACTGTCATTACATGGGTACCTCAAGGGGAACAGAATAGGATATTGAAAAAATGATATGCACAGGAATATATAAAAATAAATATATTTAATAATTCAAAGCTGAAAAAAATGTTCTTGTTAAAATATGTAAATGAAAAAAATATTGTTTCGTAGGATGAATGTGTAAAGTCTTGAAGAAGAACTCCATACATAAAATCAGATAAGTATAGCTTTTATTATGTAACTCGACTTGGAATAATGATTTTGAGTTAGTTGTTCTGAAGCAGAATTTTTTTATATGAAGTCTTAATAAGCTGGAAAGATGTGGTTTCATGCAAGTGACTCACAAAGCTTCCTTTGAAATAGAAGAAGAAAAAAGAAGAACTTGAGGTATGTAATAGCATCCAGGGACACCTTTCTTTGCTTTAGGGAATATTTTATTCAAGATTAATAGTAGCAACTTAGCAGAATATAAGCAACTTCTTAATAGGACTATATCAAGATCCTCTTTTTCTCAGAACATCAAACTCTCCTCTTCACCTGGGAAAGGATTCCAGAGTAAGCCACTTGTGTTTTCTATCACAGAGGCACCCTTTGTGCCAATGAAGTATTTCCATCTGTCACTTCTCTTCAGCCACTTCCTTCATCCCACTCTTAAAACAGTAGCCACATCTGGGAAAGTAAGCTTCTTTTAAATTTTAATTTCTTCTTTTTTAATCTTTCTACATGGCAAATTCAAAAACATAATGACCCATCAAAAATCACACTTAAACAGCTTCAGACAATATTTCAGATTAAAGTTTTGTATTACCTACTGCTCTATGAAATTGAAGAGTAAACATCAAAAGAGACTGAAGGTTGAAGAATGACGATGTTTAACAGTCATGCTATGAAAAAGTACTTTAATCCTCAAGACAGCACTCATCTATGGTGTGGAGGCAGATGTGAGGACCTTTGTACCTGTTGAGCTCTGTGGCAAAATTATGCAAGACAGATGAAGGCATCAATTGAAGAGGCTTGTGGTGGGGTAAAAAAAAGTATGGGATGTGGGGCTTCACAGAGTCCTGCAGTGCATTGCTGTTACTGATTAAACTGGTACATAATGAGCTCAAATAGTTTTGAGCAGCTGTTGATGTCAGAGATCAGATTGATCTTTGGCAGGAAGGTCTGAAGGTAACAGAGTTTAAAGCACACTGGAGCAGACCAGAGCCCCAGCGGATTACACCCCAAATGTTCTTGAACCGAAATCTGTTTTGCTCTGTTTTGTTTTGGTTTTGGTTACCAGACTGTCCACAAATTAGACTTGATTTCAAAAACATGCTAATTATTCATAGATGCTCACTGAAGAGTTTGGATAAATACTTCTGAGATAATGCTGTTTTTCTTAATCTACTTGTTTCCATTTCATGTCTTGTGGTTTGTGCTGTGGTTGTGGCTACAAAAATAATAATTAAACACAAGTTCCAAGAGCAGATTTGTAGGATGTGAAAACAGACCTCTGACATGTTGCTTATTGGGGAAACAATCTGCTAAATACAATGGAGGAATATGCCCAGTGGTCATCAATGTAAATAACATCATAGGCTACTGAGCTGTGATGGAAGGGAGCAACCTAAAGATAAAATACCATTCTGAACAATGTCTCTGCTTTTCATTAGATCACTTCTTAATCTTTTTGTTATTATGCACTTATGTGCAGACCATTTTTATAAAAAACATCACTTAGATGTCTCTGCTGGCCTGTCAGTACCTTTCTAATTTAACAGGCATCTGTTGAAATCTCTGCTCCATCACTGAAAATAATCATAGAATCATAGAATTATAGAATCAGCTATGTTGGAAAAGACCTTTAAGATCATCAAGTCCAACCATTACCCCAGGACTGCCAAGACCACCACAAAACCATATCACTGAGGGCCTCATCTACACTGTTTTTGAACACTACCAGGGATGGTGATTCCACCACTCCCCTGGGCAGCCTGTTCCAATGCCTGATCACCCTCTCTGTGAAGAAATTCTTCCTAATATCCAATCTAAACCTCCCCTAGTGCAGCTTGAGTCCGTCACCTCTTGTCCTATCACTTGTTACTTGTGAGAAGAGACTGATCCTCACCTTACTACAACCTCCTTTCAGGTAGCTGTAGACAGTAATAAAGTGCCCCCTGAGCCTTCTCTTCTCCAGTCTAAACAATCCCAGTTCCCTTAGCCATTCCTTATAATACTTATGTGCAAGATGGGTGGAAGGAAAACTAGTCATTAGGAGTGAACATTCTAAGAAAGCAATCCAAGCTACCCTACCAATCCCTACCTAATCTGTATTTCCCTGTAGGACAAGAGGAAGGTGTTGGTACATCATCATGATGGAACTCAATATTGTAATTAGGATGGATTTAAAAAAATAAATGAGAAAGAAAACGGAGACACCAAAAGTTAGCAGTTATTCAGGCTTTTATTTTCAACAGTAAGTTTCTTCAAAATATGTAATTTTATTAAAAATTGCTGGCATTTTTAAAGGCTTAAAGCATTTTTTCTGTGCCCTGGAATTTTAAATAGATGTCCATTTTTTAATATTGATAAAAGGAAAAACAAACCCACAGAAAAAAAATCTGCATATGGTTTATAGGAACAGACTGCTGCAGCTAGATTTATTCTTCAAGAACCAAATCACATGTGATTTAGACAAGTCTAGACTAGGCTAGACTAGACTGGAATGGCATCTGATGATGTCTTTAAAAGAGAGCCCACAAGTAAATTGTCGGGGTTAATATAATAATTGATGAGTGATGGTCTTCTATGGCTTGTACTGTTCAGGAGTTCTTTTCTAATGCATGGCCTTTTCTGATCTCAAAAAGCATGGATTTTCAGCAGCTGTAAATCCATATATATCCACTGCCCTTAGTAGGCCTACCTTGATGCACACTGAAGAGAGATCAGATTCAAGGAAACTAAAAGGTCTCTATGCCATTACAAATCACTTAAACCAGTCACTGATTGGTTGTAGCATTTTGTTTCTACCTTGTACCCACTACCCCTACACTAAACAGTTACATTTAATAACTTATACAATTAATTGTAAAGCTATATTAATTCAATTTTAAAATGAAGGTAAATCTTTTATTTTCCTCAAAACATAAGGTATATGCAAGAACAAACAAGTTGCAGTGAAAATAATAAATTTTTCAGTCTAGTGATCGACATAAAATTGAGTTAGCTGGAGAACATGGAAGAAAATATGCAATAATGGAGACTATCTTTAATTTATTTATTTATTCATTGTTGCTAACCCCTTGCAGCTCTGTATCAACTCATACAAAAAAGGATAAAAGTCTCCAACTAAAATTTTTACTTGTATTTTTCTCATATTTTTTCAACCATCACTACTATTTCTTAGCTTCAACAAGTTATTTTCAACATATTTTATTTAAGCACTATTGGTTAATTTTGTAGGGTTTTAATAAGTGTCAGGCTGTTGCAGATAAATTGGGTTTGACTTCAGTGAAATATAGATACAGGCACAGACATTTTTGGTGTGTGACCCATTACTGATTGAAGTTAAAGACATTGCAGAATATTTTATTTCATCTGAGATGTTCTATCAAAGGCATAGGATGTCAAATAAAAAACCCAGATTGCAATCTGTTTGTCTCTGCTGGGAGGTACATCAGTCCTCGCAAAATGCTGAATTCTACTAATGTGATGGTGCTATATGTACTATAGTTACCCAAATATTTATCTGCCAGAAATAACATATATGTAATACAAATTATTATGATATTTCTTGTTCTTCTACTTGAGATTTGTGTGTTTGGAAAACAAATCATCAAATAGAGTTTAATGCATCATTTCTTGTCAGCAGCTATGAAACTACATGCTCTAAAAGGAAATAAAACATTGCCAAGATAAAACATATGGGAGACAGAAATTATATAAGTAAAAAACATACTTTTACATGTGGGTTAAAAATGGTTTACATCTTTTAGAAAGCTAGACATAGAACTGTACGCATGGTCAGACTAGGTATATTAATTCACTACACATTCAAAAAAACATCATGGTGAATAAGGTTCTGTAAGCTGGTCTTATAAAAAAAAAATTAGAACTGAGCAAATGGTTTGTAATCCATTTTTTATGAATTCTCTAGGCTGACAAATTGCAATATAGAAATTTGAAGTTTCCCTTCTCATTTTCCTCAAAATTTCTTCCAAGGGAAAAAATGAAATAATCCCAGTAAACTGTTCATCACAGCTTCAAACTCTAGTGTAAAAGGCCTCATTCAAATCCATAATTTTAGACCTCACTCATTTTGATTGGCCTGGAATTTGTAAGAAAGGCTATTTCTGGTGCTGCTCTTGTAGCTGGTATGGCTTTGCTTTGTTTGCTGTTTACTCCTGTCATGGAGGGACATGAGGAATCACCATACAATAAGGAGGAGAGTAATCCTTCAGGATATGCAGCCAACTCAAATGCGTAAAGGTCATGCTCATTTATTATTTATCTTATCACTAGGAAACTCATATGAGAAAAGCTTCTTAGAATTTGTAAACATTACACTACCTCTATTAGACTGATCCAAAGGGAGCAATGTAATGAAACTGATCTGGAGGAAATACGTACGTAATTAGAAATACAGGTTTTATTAGTGTTGTGCACTGATACGAGGGTGAGTGGAGTAGTTAAAAAAACATTATTAACTTCACTGGTCATGAATGAATATCTACAAGATTATTCCATGGAAACACTGAAAAAAAAATGATTAGGGTATAAGAATAGAAATTACTTCCTGGGCGCAGAGTAGTTAAGTCTGTAGAAAGTTCATTAAAAATGTGGATGTTTTAATAAAATAAGGAAGGGAGAAACAGGGAGAAAATTCTGGCATAGCTTTAAAGACTAGAAATACCAAAAAGGATTTTATGGGAAAAAAAAAGGTATGTTTTGGACAAATTGCTACTGTCCATTACACTGGTGTAAATATAGAAATTAGTTCTGAAACACTCACAAACTCTATACTTCGGTTAAGCAGCTGCCCAAGGTGCATCTGCTTCTCAGCTACAACTGCATTTCTAAAATTATTCTTAGAGTCTTCTGAACTGTGAGATTTGGATGTTGGAATGGTGAAAATCCATTTTTATGGAAGCAGTCCAAGATTCAATGCACAGCAGCAATAATTTATTACAAATCACAAAAAGTTAGTTCTCCTTAGCCTTACCATAATGATTCATTCTGACAGCCCTCCACAGAGTTATGGGTAGAGTAAGTCTTCACTACCCAAAGACATTTTGTAATCTTGGTACTATGAAGTTATTGCTTCAGGTTAAGTAAATCTTGTATGATATGGTCCTACCTTCCATGTGGACTGCAATAAAATCACAGGGTACCACCAGCGTCACTTTCTTTTGCATATATTAAAGAACTAATTTTCAATATGAATTTTCATTTTTCTAATAAAAATCTACCAGGACTGCTAGAACAAGCAGCTTTTACTGGGAGATGCCTCAAAGTGGAAGCTTTCAAATTAAAAGTTTGGTGGATTCTAACAGATCAGAAGATTTCATCTCATTGAATTATCTCATTAGAGCTGTTCTGGTTTTTCAAATTGATTTTAAGACAGATGAATGGCTTAACATACCAAAGGAAGAAATTTGTATCAGACTTACAAAAAAATGAGATAACTAGCCTGGTTGTGAATTTCTTTTTCTTTCTTCTTTAATTTTATTTATTTTCTTTTTTAAGGTTGAGGTTTTGTTGTGTTTTAACACCAGCTGGCAACTAAGTACCATGCAGCCACTCACTCACTCTCTACCCCCAGTCAAGGTGGGATGGTAGGAGGATAGGAAGAAGGTAAAACCCATGGGTTTAAGAACAGTTCAATAATTGAAATAAAATACAATATAATAAAAATAACAATAATAATAGTAGGAAAAAGAGAAGAATAAAACCAAAGAAAGACAAATGATGCACAATACAATTGCTCATCAGCTGCTGACCAATACCCAGCCCGACCTGAGCAGCGATCTGTATCTTCCAGGTAATTCCTCCCAGTTTATATACTGGGCATGATGTGCTGTGGTATGGAATACCACTTTGGCTAGTTTGGGTCAGGTGTCCTGTCTCTGCTTCCTCCAGCTTCTTGTACCCCTCCTCACTGGCAGAGCATGAGAGGCTGAAAAGTCCTTGATCAGGGTAAGTGCTACAGAGCAGCAACTAAAACATTGGTTTGTTATCAGCATTGTTCTCAGACTAAAGCTAAAACACAGCACTGCACCAGCTACTAGGAAGAAAATTAACTTTATCCCACATGAAACCATGTGGGTTTCATTTGCTTGTTTGTCTGTTTATGAGGGTTTTCTTTTTTCAGAGTTTTTTTAATTTTTTTTTTATTTGTTCCCAGTTTAAGCTTTTGATAATGGCCTTACTTGTCAAATAAAGATCTGTAGCCCTCAAAGCCTTAATTCTGTGAAAGACTGTGACAGAAACTCAAAAAACAAGTGTTCTACCTTTTGCATTCACTTTCTGATTCCTATTTTCTAATGACTGCATGTGGTTTCTATCCTCAGAAAACATCATTTCCAAGTTCGAAGATAACAGGACGTGATGACTTGAGTATGGGAGAATTTTTTTTTGCTTTTGGGAATATCTCCACTATTTTTTTTAAACTATTCATCTTAGGTATATCTTGGTCTATGAATTTATTCTTTTTTTAATTCTGTGATACTTCAGGTAAATTTTTATTAATAAGATTCTTTTTCAATGATTACTTAGGAGTTGAAATTGGAAAATTATTTAGGAGTAATGTCAATAGGTTTGTGAAATATTAAAATAATGTCAGATTCCAAGGAAATAATTTTCATAAATTCTAATGATGCTTTTTTTTTCCCCCTTGGAATGGTGTCATAGAAAGAAAAAAAAAATGTGTCACGTAAGAAAAAATTAATTGCTATCACCTGAGCATCCGAAATAGAGCCAGCTCATGATTCTGTTCCCACTTCCAACACTGCTTTCCTCTATGTTGTTCAGCTAGCACTTTGACTTTTTAATGGTTTATTTCCCTGTCAGTGAGAGAGAAGGGAGTTACTTGTAAGCATAAGTGGGAAGATATATCTCTAAGCGTTAATCAGATGAAAGGAATTACACTATTTCATCATCAGTTGATTGGGCTCTCAGTGATGAGTAGTTGTGTCAGTGGTATTATTCAAAGTATTTTAGAATAACAGCCTGCAATAATATTTCTTAGACAAGTATTAGTCATATCCACGCACTACTACTGAATTTTGCTTTTACTTGATATGTCATTAAAAATGAATCAACCTCTTTTGAAGGCTGCTTTTTCTGTTTATGTGTGGAGTAAAATAGAATATCACCTATTTCAATAAACTTTCAAATCAGATTCTCAGGAATTTGCTTTTAGATAATATATGTGGATTAGCTGAGAACACCGAAATATAAAAATATGGGAAACAGAACACATGTACATCTTACATATGCTGGAATCATCAAGCTTCTTCTCTATGTTAATTTTGAATGATGTGGATAAAACAGCTGAATGGTAGTAATACTGCTTCCAGTTCTAGATTATCTGTTTAAACCTAGTCCAAATCACTGCTTACCAAAACTCACCTGGCTTAGTGCTTGGAATCTTGAGCTGACTTGCTTCTAGCAAATTAAAATAATAATTCAAAACATCAAAACTGATTTTGAATATGGAGAGTCTCAATGAAAAGGTCAAGTCTGGTCTTATTCAACTTAATTTGTGAAGCTCTTTGAAATATAATGTTCAACTATTTGTCTCTTTTTCTTTTTTACCTCTTTAAGTAACATAAAAGACACATATTCCATATTCAGTATTCCAATTCTCACCTCCTAGTGATGGTTAGGATGGGAGGACAAAGAAATTTGTATTCCTGCTGTTGATGTTGTACTTTTCCACATTAAAATACAGTATTTGATTCTTATAGACACCTTTTATATACCTATCTTCAATATCAAATTTGCCAATAAAAATACAAATATCACTTTAGATCCAGAGAAGGCTATATTCTTTTTTACACTCATTAACATACTAGTTATTCTGAGAACTATGCACATATGCAAGAAAGGAAGGCCAGAAGGCATGCTATTTCCTTATTCACAAAGGTATTTTTCATTGTTATACATGAGACAAATAAGGAGCTGAATTGGTTAGAAGATACAATAAATCTTTGTAATTATGTAATTTAAATAAAATAATATTGTTATTTTTGTACGTTTGAATAAACTACCACTAAAGTTCTATATAAATGATAGTTATATATGAATAGCTCTGTATCTTTTTTAAAATCTCTCTGAAACTCAAAACCTCTCTGAAACTTGGTGTGGTGGATATCAGATGTAAAATTCTATTTTTCTTGCATGACTAGAAATCTGTACTTCAAAGGTGAGAGGAACGGCTATCCTCTATATTCTGCTATATAGAATTTTCCTTCTATAAAGGATCAGAAATTTCTCTCTGATAGTAGAATCATAAGATAAAAACTATCAACGATGCCACAGGTTGAGAAAGAGAAGGCTACAATAAAATGTATTCACTGTTTTAGCTCATACAGCCCCATGTCATATATGAATTAATTTAATAACAAATGTCAGACAAAAAGTACTAAAGTTGTACACAAAGAACTGTTCACTGTTCAGAAGTGCAACTGCAGTATTTCTTAACTCTGTCAAAGCAAAATCAATTTCCACAGAAGCAAAGGAACTTCTTGATGAAGGTCAAACTTCAACTTTCAACTTCAACTTCAACAATTAGAAACTTTTTTTCTAAATGTTTTAGCACTAGAGCTGTTTAAAACCTTAAATAGAAAGAAAACAAAATCCAACAACATGTAATTGCAGGATTTCTTCTTTTAGAACTGAAAAAGGACTATAGGCAAGAAATGTAGAGGCTGAGCTCATTGCCAGTATACACTAACTCCAGCAGCTCCAGAAAAAAATTTTGGTTTAGACGTCTGAGCCTATCATTGGAGGTCTTTGAATGTGACTTGAAAAATATGAAACACTTTATATTTAAATGGTATGACAATACTCAATATATTTTTTCTTCTTTTGTTGGAATATGCTAAATACCTTTTCCTGACCCAAGAGGTTATGGGCTTCCAAAAGGCTACTGATGTAAGCAATGTAACTGAAGTTCTAGTAAAAAACCCTTTGACCCCACCCATGTTTAGTTCCAGGTGTGAAATACCTTTGTTGTACACACACTTTTACTTTTTTTAATGTGTGGACAGGCTTAGTATGAAAATGTTAAAGAGGAACTAAATTGAAAAACAATTTCTAATGTATACAGATACATTATATCATATTAAGAAAGCCAAGTGCAAGATCCTGCACCTCAGTCAGGGCAACCCCCAAAATCAATACAGAGTAGGTCATGAACTGATTGAGAGCAGCCCTGCAGACAAGGGATACTGGTAGATGAAAAATGGGCCATGAGTTAGCTGTGTGCAATTGTAGCCCCAAAAGCCAATGGTTCTGGAGAGGACTTTTTACAAGGTCATGTGACAGGACAAGCAGTAAGTTTTAAACTGAAGGAGGGTACATCTAGACTGGATAAAAGGAAGAAATTGCTCATTATGAGGTTGGTGAGACACTGAAACAGGTCTCATCCACCCACCCTGAGAAGTTCTGGATGCCCCATCCCTTGAAGTGTGGCTTTGAGCAACCTGGTCTAGTAAAGGGTATCCCTGTTCACAGCATTGGGGTAGGACTAGATGATCTTTAAATGTCCCTTCCAACCCTAACCATTATATGATTTTTTTCTCTAATATGCAAACAACTCCTGAATTTGCATTTATTGGTATTTAAGAGCATTATGTCTGAGTAGATACATAGATATCAGTAGATCTCACTTTGACACAACATATCATTTCTGAATATGGACAGGTAACAAAAAAAATAAAAAGAGCAGAGCTCTTCACTGAAAAGTTTCAAGATAAATCTTTGGATATTATGGAATTATTTTAGTTGCCCAATTCTTTGAAACTTTAAACATCAATAAAACCTTCATTTCAGTAAAAGTGAGTATTTGCTCTGCTAACACACAATACCAAATTAAAATGCAAATGGCTTAGATCTTACGAGTTTTATAATACAGGCTATCCATACATCAGGGGAACAAAGAGCAGTCTAAGTAGATTTGACAGTACATATGTTATCAAAGCAGAATAAGCATAAAATTATGTAAAGTGACACAGCAGATGAATAGTAAATGTAAGCATAACATGTTTCTCAAACTAAGGAGACACTTTAAAAACATGTAGAAACAATAATATATATGTGATAAAAATATTAATGTTGTAAAAACAGCATATCAGACATACTATGTTGTTTTCCTTACAGTGCAGCCAGTATCTCTGTTGTCTCATGAATAACAGGAGTAAAATATATAATGAGTGATTCCCAAATTCCTTAAAATGAGAATATCTTTCGGGCAGCATCCACAAAAATTTCATGTGGAAAAAAATTCCACACCTCCATGTGTCAGGGAAGTATTCTTGCTGACTGAGGTTTTACAGCTGCTATCTATCACTCATTCTACCCTGAACTTTTCTGCTGCTATCTACAACCAAAATATGTGAAAATTTTCATGAGAAAGTATATGACAGCAACAAATTTTCCTTGGAGATTTTATGAGGTCTCTGGGTCTGTTTCTTTTGTCTGTATTTCCTGAGCAGAGGGAGAAAAAATGAGGATGCAAGTTCATATACTGCCATTTCTGTACCACAGATCAGTCCAAGAAAGGAAGAGTCTCATGACCCAATCTCATTATTTTATCTGAAACACAGAGTGGAATCAGATTTTGTAACCCAGGGGTCCGAATCGAGCAGAGGTCAGATTACCTAAACTGCTTTTTAAATGGACATGAGGGCGCTGATCTCTTCACAGGATGTGGTCTGTGTAGCCATCTGTTCTGGTACCTCTCATCCTCTCCAGTGGTAGAGGTTGCGGTAAACTGCTCAATGTCCAGTCGGAGACCAGTAACGAGTGGTGTCCCTCAGGGATCAGTGTTGGGACCTGTCTTGTTCAATATCTTTGTCGGTGACATGGACAGTGGGATTGAGTGCACCCTCAGCAAGTTTGCTGACGACACCAAACTGTGTGGCTCGGCTCATATGTTGGAGGGAAGGGATGCCATCCAGAG